>NC_072382.2:59267500-59567500 GCF_028885625.2 Pongo pygmaeus
ATGATCTCAGCTCACTGCAACCTCCACCTCCCAGGTTCAAGCAATTCTCCTGCCTCAGCTTCCTGAGTAGCTGGGACTACAGACGCCCGCCACCATGCCTGGCTAATATTTTCTGTATTTTTAATAGAAACAGGGTTTCGCCATGTTGGCCAGGCTGGTCTTGAACTCCTGAGCTCAGGTGATCCACCTACCTTGGCCTCCCAAAGTGCTGGGATTACAGATGTGAGCCACCGTGCCCGGCCACTTTTATTACCTTTCATGAAAGAAAAATGTCTCTAGCTCTGTGGGTTTGTGTGATGATAAGAAGAGGTAGTAAAGTGCTTAGCTCAGAGTTTTGCATTTAGTAAGTGCTCAGTCAGTGATGGCTGCCGCTGCCAGATTCCTGTCCTTTATTAGAGTCCATTTATTATAGGTAATCTGGTAGTCGTGTGTGCCCTCAGCCTCTCTGGGCTCAGTCCTGACCTTGCACAATTGTTACAGGGATTGCAGGTTGTCCGTGACAGATTCCTAGCACACAGTAGGGCCTAGCATATGGTAACAATAACCAAGCCCTGGCCATTAAAAAAGTGTATCTCCCAGACCAGGACTGCTGGTTTCCCTGGGGAGATGGAAAGTGAGTGAGCGTGGCGTGTGCTAGAGCTTCAGGGTGGCTCAGGTTGAGCTGCGACTGGTGGCATGGCTTACCCAGGTAGAAGAAAGAGAGAAGGATTCTCCAGGCAGGAATGAATAAAGTGAGGAGGGCTGGCAGGCCTGGAATAGCTTTTTTCCTCCTCTTAGTCTGGTTTGTCAATCCCTGCAACTTTAAAAGGGACTTTGCCAATAGCTGCTCTACTGAGGCAGGAGGCAGCCTCAGCCTAGCATTCTGGTTGTTTCGTTTATTCCACAGCCTTGCTCTTCTCTGTGGGAGGGAGGCCTGAAGGATTGTGGAGGGTGTCATCAAAGCTGTCAAGTCCTCTTGTTAATTTAGGCAAAGCACAGCATGAAAAGTAGCAGGCTATTCTCCCTCCATCCCAAGGGGACTGCCCTATTTAACTCTGGGGAAAAGAAGAAACTAACTCCCTTCTCCATTTCTCCCTGGCTATCTCCTTCCTCAAATGCTAGGAACTCATTCAAAAGAGCGAGCCTGCCTTAGGGTGCTCCACATACTTTGGGCTCCTTTCTCTTCAGTCTTTTGTACAAGTCTATTGATCATGCCTAGAGTGGGTTCTGGCTTTTGAGCCCACCCTATTCCTGAGACTGCAGATCAGTGCTCAGGACCCAGGATCTGTTAACATAGGCTGAGCTGGTTTCCCATGGCAGGACTTCATCATCTGGCCTGGCTCAGATCCAACTCTCCAAGACTCTCAGTGGCCTGGGTTCTTGTTCTTGGGCTCCTAGTTTGGTCATTTAGGTAAGGGGAGCGGGGAGGGATCCTTCCAGTGGGATTACAACAGAAAGGCTGTGTTGGACATCAGGACTAAGGTTCAATCAAGCCCCTACAAGCTGTCATTCCTCTTCCCATCTCAGTCTTTGAATGAGATTGAATGTGTGTGGGGTGTGTGTGCATTTAGCATCAAGATAGAGGGAAATATTATTCCTCATTGCCTGATGAGATAAATGATTTGGAGGCAGAATAAAATAATAATCAGTGCACAGTTGCTTGGTAAGATCTGTTAACATTCAAGTTCTTGTGAAGAAAAGAAATAAGAGAGAAGTATCGCCAGTCTGAGGTATGTGCTCTTCCCACTTGCAAGGGAAAATAAGAATTTGCTCTAAACAGACAAATAGCATTCTGTGATATGCTAGAAATGCTGGGGCCCAACCCCAGTCAATGATAAGAGTAGCCCCTTGTAACAGTTAGGGGTCATGTTTGGTTGCTAGAAATAGAGTAACCCAATTTAGGGTGGCATAATCAAATTGGGTTTTAGTTTTCTTCCATAGCAGGAATCCAGGGGTAGTCAGTAGGTTGGTACAGTAGCACTGTGGTGCAATCAGGAACATGGGCTCTTTATCACCTTCTACCCAGCTTTTTAGCATATGACTTGCATCCTTATTTTTATCACTTTGCAATTCAGCAAAGTCTAAATCCCAGGCAGGAAGAAGAGAAGGGTTAGCTAAGCTTGCCTTCTTGTAAAGACTTTCCTGGAGGACTCCACCTAGCAATTTATGCTTATATCTTATTGGCCAAAGCTATGTTATATGATCATCCTCAGCTACAAGGGAGGTTGGGAAATGTAAGTGTTTTGCTGGGTACATTGCCACTTTCAAAAAATTGGGGCAAAGGAGGAGGGAATACCTATTGGGTAGTGAAGACATTTGTATTTGAGGGCATACTGTGTGCCAGACACTGTGCTGTGCTGTTTCTGTGCACCATTAATCCTCACAACAACCCAAGGAGACACTGTTATCCCATTTTACAGATGAGGAACTTGAGACTAGAGAGGTCACTTGCCCAAGGTCACACAGCTTATATGTGGTGGAACCAGTTCTTGAATCTAGGTCCAACTGGTTCTAAAACCTGTGCCCGCTGTTATTTTCAAAAAGTGACACATATGGCCAAAATGGCCACTGAGTGTCAGGAATTTCCTGTGTTTTTGAACAGTGACTGGTTTCAGATGTTCACGGTCATAGCAATGACCTGCATGGGAACAGCAGCCCATCTGGGAAAGGCTTGTGTTTTCTTAGTTAAACATCTATGCTTTGCATGGCCAAGCTGCCTGAGTAATACAGTCATCGACATTTGAAGGGTGCTTCATTCTTTCCCATCATTGTGCTAAATCGAGCATTGCAGATCTGTTTTGTGACAAGTGTCACAAATTTGAGAGGTCATGTGTTAAATTGTTGGGAATGCAAGGAGACAGGGAGAATACCAAAAAACCTTTTTGACCTTAAATTCCATAACTTAGTAAGTTAAATGTTTAGGTCTGGTAAGGTGGGGGAGTTGGGAATATTACTTTCACCTTTCTTACCTGCAGCCAGAGCGTGAACATTTTGGGAACAAAGGTGCATTTTATGTAAGTCCCGGGAGCCATGGGAATAAGGAGCTGTTGATAACCCCAAAGTCTTCAGGGCTAGAAAACTGCCCAGTGGCAAGCTGACTACCATTCACTTAGCCACCCTCTAAAGCTTGGTTTTGCAATAAATGCTGGTATTAATCTAAAGAAAATGATTTATCATCCTCTGTCAAATTTATTTCCAGGAAGCACTGGTGTATATGGGAGTGTATATACTCATGTACATACATAGTAAGGACTAAGAATTATGGTTAAATCACCTCCAAGGTTAGGGAAGACTGACAGACTCCATGATTTGAGGGTCAGGTGTTTATGGGAACAGGATTCAATGTGGTTACCATAATTAAATTGGGCTTCAGGGTTGTCTGACTTTGAAGCCAAAGGCTATTTTCTCTACTACTCTCTTATACTCCCAGGTGCCTGTCCCAGTGGGGGCTGTATAGGTGCTTGGTAAATACATGGTGAATGGTTAGGGAAGGAAGAAAAATCCACACTACAATTGGTTGGACTGAGACATTGTGCCCACAATCTTTGGGTCCCAGAGTTGAAGAATCCTTCATTTCCTCTCAATTCTAATGTCATACACATAGGTGGCATATTTGTTTCACTGTCTGGCTTTTATGACAAGGTGCTCTTTATCTTTGGGGTGTGAATAACAAGGAGATACAATTACCTGGGTATCACAATTGGAGTAACCACTTAGAAATATCAGAGCAAGTGAAACCAAAGCAGCATGCCAGATTCTAAAGCTTCAGCGACTTGGCCAGAGTGTGATGCAGAGGGCAGCCAGAGCCTTCATCATCTCTGAAGTAGCCTCAGCACATCCTCTATGGGTAGTTTCCTGGATGTGAGAAATAATAAAGAAAATAGGCCTGGCACAGTGGTTCATGCCTATAATCCCAGCACTTCTGGAAGCTGAGGTGGGAGGATTGCTTGAACTCAGGATTTCGAGACCAGCCTGGGCAACAAGAAAGACCTTGTCTCTACAAAAAAGAAAAAAAATTAAAAATTAGCCAGACATGGTGGCAGGCGCCTGTGGTACCAGTTACACAGGAGTCAGAAGTGGAAGGATCACTTGATCCCAGGAGGTTGAGGCTGTGGTGAGCTCTATTCGCGCTAGTGCATTCCAGCCTTGGTGACAGAGTGGGACCCTGTATCAAAAAAAGAAAAAAAAAAGAATGGCCAACTTAGGCAACTTGAGGACTGTTGGTTCAGGTTACACTAATCTAGTTATGGAGGCTTAAAGGGAGAAAGGAAAGACAAAGCTAAAACCTATCGTGTGAAAAAAAGAAAAAAGAAAAAAAAAAACCTGTCATATGTACATTGTGGAACAGAGTTGTCCCTTTATAAACTTACAGTAAGAATTACTTTTTCTTTTTTGAGGCAAAGTCTTGCTCTGTTGCCCAGGCTGGAGCACAGTGGTGCAATCTCAGCTCACTGCAACCTCTGCCTCTCTGGTTCAAGCGATTCTCCTGCCTCAGCCTCCTGAGTAGCTGGGACTACAGCTGCACACCACCATGCCCAGCTAATTTTTGTATTTTTAGTAGAGATGGGGTTTCACCATGTTGGTTGGGCTGGTCTTGAACCCCTGACCTCAGGTGATTCACCTCCCTCGGCACGCCAGTGCGCCCGGCTGAATTACTTTTTCTTTAAGTATGGGGTCCTGAATATTTCCCATATTTTCCTCCTACTGTAATTTATAGAGCCACTGAATGTTAACAGTGAACGGGTCCTCACTCATTACTATCTCAATATGTCAATGTAAAATGATTTAATAGGCAGGACCCCTTCCAGTATAAGTAGCAGAAACCAAACTGTAACAACTGAAAAAGGGAATTTAGCCCGTAAAACTTTGGGGGGCTGAGGCAGGTGGATCACTTGAACCCAGGAGTTTGAGACCAGCCTGGGCAACGTAGCAAGACCCAGTCTCTACAAATTTTTTTTTTTTTAATTAGCAGAGCTAATTAAAACATGCATGCACCTGTATTCCCAGCTACTCAGGAGGCTGAGGTGGGAGGATCACTTCAGCCCAGCAGATCAAGGCTGCAGTGAGCCGTGATAATGCCACTGCACTCCAGCCTGGGTGAGAGAGCAAGATGCTGTGAAAAAAAAAAGAAGAAGGAATTTATTTATTCACAACCAAAAAATCCAAAGAGATATCTGGTTTACATATGGTTAGATGTAGGAGCTTAAGCCAAGTTTTTAGGATTCTATGTTTGTCCATCTGCTTTCCTTTGTGTTAACTTCATTCTCAAGCAGTGCCTTCCCACATAGTTGCAGCAGCTCCAACTCAAGTCCCAGGGCTAACTCTGATTGGCCTGGAGTAGTCAACTCCTGAACCAGTCACTGAGACTGTGGAGCCTCAGCTGGACAGGGAGTCAGCAGCACCTGAACCACCTGGACTAAGGGTAGGAGAAAGTGATCCCCAAATGAAAATTGAAATGCTGTTATCAGAAGGGGAGTGGATACAGTGTGGGGGTTGGAGAGGAAAGATGTCCTCTGTTGGATAAAAGGAGTTCCAAAGATGCATTATTTTTTTCCACAAAGCTTGGGGTTTCCATGGAAAAGACATTGGTACGTGAACAGCGAGAAGAATGATTGCTTTTCTCAGTTCTCCCTGTATATTAGTCCATTCTCACACTGCTATAAAGAACTGTCCGAGAATGGATAATTTATAAAGGAAAGAGGTTTAATTCACTCACAGTTCCACATGGCTGGGGAGGCCTCAAGAAACTTACAGTCATGGTGGAAGGGAAAGCAAACATGTCCTTCTTTGCATGGTGGCAGGAAGGAGAAGTGCCAAGCAAAAAGAGAAAAGCCACTTCTAAAACCATCAGATCTCATGAGAACGCACCCACTATCAGGAGAACAGCATGAGGGTAACCTACCTCATGATTCAATTTCCTCCCACCAGGTCCTTCCCACGACACGTGGGGATTATGGGAACTACAGTTCAAGATGAGATTTGGGTGGGGACACAGCCAAACCATATCACTCTACCTAAGTTAAAGGCAACAGACCCACACACAGTGAGAAGCAGACCCCATGTGGAGGGTTGTATTTTCACGTTATGTTGACATTCTAACTAGCTCTCAGGGTGAGTTGATTCTGCCCTGAATCTGTGTTGATTATTGATAGCTGAGGTTCTGAAGTTGTTGCAAAGACACCTGGGGTGTGGCCACCGAGATGTAAATACAGTAGCATTTCTATTATGTACTCTCATGTTGAGATGAAAATGCCTCTGGCTTGGCCATTTTGAGTGATGGATCTTAAGGCTAGGACCTTTTTTTTAAAATTTTTATTTTATTTATTTATTTTTTTACCATGGAGTATAGCTAAACCAGCTGCCCCATCTAAGTAAAGGTCTTTGGTAATTTTTCTAGTCCATCTGAGCTGAGCTGGAGCAAGTTCTCTTGCCTCCCTAATCTAAATTCTGCAAAGCTTGTTGAGGCACTATTGTATCCCTGGTGCCAGGTGATCAGGATGCAGACAACTAGGACCCTGCCCCAAGGAGGCAGAGAGAAGGGCAGCTTACAGACGGAGATGGACCATGAAAGAGGAGCCCTCCACCATGTACCAAAGCTCCTCCTGTAGCCTCAGTTCACACCCTGACCTATCACCCCACCCCATTCTCCTTTATAGTTTCCAGGTTTGCACGGACACATGTGGAGAGGCAGTAGAGCAAAGCCTAACACACATGGGCTCTGGAGTCTACCTGGGTTTCAGCCCAGGCTCCACTCTGTTCCAGCTGTTTGATCTTGAGCAAATAATCGATCTTCTCTGTGCGTCAGTTTCGTTATTGCTAAAATCTGACTAATAATACTTCACAGAATTGTTGTAGATAGTCATTGAGAGTTGTTTCTGTTTGAACTGTTCCCTGATAAGATAGAAACAGGTTGCTGTTCACATACAGAGGTTGCTGTGCCCGTTCTCTATTCGCCATCTTTGAAGTGTTAATTATGCTATCATTTGTACTTTGGGCTGTGTTAGACACCAGTGGGAGGGATCCTGAGCTCAGGAGCCTTCCATTTAAGCCCCAAATGGACAAATTGCAAAAGGAAAAGGCAAGATCAGTAGCACAGAGTAGAATGGGAGCGCAGGAGTGGTCTTCATGGGAATGTCACATGTATAGTTTATTCATTCTCTCTTGCAGTAGTAGTTACGGAGTGCCTATTCCATACCAGTCGTTGTGTAGAAGTTCTGGGCCTATGATGATCAGCCAGGTGGGCCACTGGCCAAAAAGAACTCATAGTTTATTTGGGAGCTAGATGAGTAAACAAAGTTATGGTCCAGTGAGATTAGTGTGACAATGGGGTCAGCATAAGATCCTATTCTAAATTGGAAGTGTATGTCAGGGTGGCTTCCTGGAGGAGGTGGTGTTTAAGCCAGATCCCCAAAGGAGCAGAAGTTAGGCAGGCAGAGTGAGGACATGAGCATGAAAGGTGTTCTGGGCAGAGGGAATAGCCTGTGCAAAGGCCTGCAGGTGATTGAGTGTACAGTGCATTTCATGGAGTCTTGGCTGCGGAGCAAACTGAATGTGCTGCTGTCATTGCAGGGATATGGAGAAGGTGGAGCGGCAGGCTGTCCCCCAGGCCAACCACACAGAGTCCTGTCACGAATGTGGCCGGGTGGGACCCGGACATACGAGAGATTGTCCTCATCATGGCCATGATGACATTGTCAACTTTGAGAGGCAGGAGCAGGAGGGAGAGCAGTACCGTTCCCAGAGGGACCCACTGGAGGGCAAGCGGGACCAGAGCAAGGCCAGGTCTCCGTACTCGCCAGCCGAGGAGGATGCCTTGTTTATGGATTTACCCAGTGGTCCAAGAGGCCAGCAGGCACAGCCCCAACGGGCAGAGAAGAATGGAATGATGCCTGCCTCATATGGCACAGGAGAACAGAATGGGACTGGCGGGTACCAGCGGGCCTTTCCTCCCAGGACCAACCCTGAAAAACACAGCCAGAGGAAGAGCAATCTGGCCCAGGTGGAGCACTGGGCAAGGGCCCAGAAGGGGGACAGCAGGAGGTGAGTAATAGACTCAGGATTGCTGCTTATAACGAGCGCGATAATGTAGTAGCAATAGCTGTCATTTAGCCAGCACTTGCTGCATAAGGGCAGCCTTCAACTCTTTACCGCCATTACCTACATAAATCCCTGTAACAACCCTGCAAGAAAGGGTGATATTCCTAACTTATAAACGGAAACTGAGGCTTGGAGAAGTGAAGGAACCTGCCCACAGCACACAGGTGGTAAGGCCAGAGTTCAGTCCTGGGTCTGTGAGCCTCCAAGGCCCCCATGCGATTACACCAGAGTCTTTTCGGCTCCTCAGAGAGAATGCCTTGAGACATTCAGCATGTAAATGATAACCGATCTTCTCCTTTTGTGCTGCTACTTCTCTACATCCAAAAAATGTTTATAGAAACTAGAGTAAATACAGATTCATTTTTAATTCCAGGCACATACAGAAGTGCGTAGGCACTGTTGACATTGGGCTTTATCAGACCCATTCCTTCAAGAAGTTTTTAATTATTTAGAAGGCATGCATCTCTTGCTATTTGCCAAGCACTGTCTGTATTTTATTATAATTTCAGATTAATTAGGACACATTTCTGAATGTGAAGAATTCAGGGTCACTAGCTTCCCTGTTGTCCCCAGAAGCCACTGTGCTTTGTCTTCATTATGAAAGACGTGACAGATTCCCCTCACTATTTTCAGGCTTCTAAACAAATCACTGACAAAAGAGGAGATAGCAAAGCCAATGTGCATTCCGAGAGCTCCCCAGGGATTGCAGTGGATGCACCAGCAACCAAACCAAGTCTGCCACAGGCCTGATAACATGCTCTGAAAGGCCACACTTCATTCTCCCTGTTGGCCAGGCCCAGACTTTCTACCTGTGGACTCTGGAGGTGGTCAGTGCTCCTAGGGGAATAGCCTAGTCCTGTTTTCAAGTATGTGGGTGTGTTATGCATATGTAGGTTGCTGTAACCTGTTTAATCTGGTCCAGCTGGGCAGTTATGAGAGTGGATGGTGGATAAATCACAATGGAGCCTTCCTAAGTAACTGATAGACATTGTTGTGGAGCAGACTAGAAGAGAAGGCCTGTTGTGCTGTAGCTAAGACACCTTCCCATTCCCAACTGAGAATGAACAGGTGTCAATCCTGTTTGTTCACATTTTGTGTCTTATTAATAAAACAGAAAGCTACTGTCTGAGGACACAGGAAAGGGAAGCTGCTCTTCTTGGTGCTGGCCTAAGTAGGCCCCTGGTAGGTGGTTGTAAGATGACCTTACTGCTGAGTGAGGTTGGAAAGTTGGCAGGGGTAATGTAATGTAGGTTCTCATACTCCAAAGTAAGGCATTTGAATTTTATTTGAAAAAGCAACAGGGAATCACTGGAAGGTTTTAAGCAGGTAAGTGATGTGATCTGATGAATATTTCACAAAGAAGGTAAGAGCCTAGGAAGGAGGCTAGTGCAGTAGTCCAGGAGGGTGACAATGGAAATAGGATGAATAAACCAATTTGAGATACATTTTGGAGGTTGAAACAGCGACACTCGTAAGTGAATTCGAATGCAGGATGAGGAAAACAACAAGGACGATATCTAGAATTTTAAAAACTGTTTAATTTTTGTGGGTGCGTGGTAGGTGCATGTATTTATGGGTACATGAGATCTTTTGATACAGGCATGCAATGCATAATAATCACATCCCCAGGGTAACTGAGGTATCCATCACCTCGGGCATTTATCATTTCTTTGTGTTAAAAACATTTCAGTTATACCCTTTTAGTTATTTTTTATTTTTTAAATTAAAATAAAGATGTAATCTTGCTATGTTGACCAGGCTGGATTCGAACTCCTGGCCTTAAGCAATCCTCCCATCCTGGCCTCCCAAAGTGCTGAGATTATAGGCATGACCCACTGCACCTGACCCCTTTTAGTTATTTTTAAATGTACAATAAATTATTGTTGACTATAATCATCCTGTTATACTATCAAATACTAGCTCTTATTGATTCTATCTAACTATATTTTTGTACCCATTAAGCATCCCTACTTCCCCCTGCCCACTACCCTTCCCAGCTTCTGGTAACCATCATTCTACTCTGTCTCCATGAGTTCAATTGTTTTAATTTTTAGCTCCCACAAATGAGTGAGAACATGCAAAGTTTGTCTTTCTGTGCCTGGCATATTTCACTTAACGTAATGTCCTCCAGTTCCATCTATGTTGTCGCAAATGACAGGATTTCATTCTTTTTTATGGCTGAACAGTATTCCATTGAGTATAAATACCACATTTTGTTTATCCGTTCATCTGTTGATGGACACTTAGGTTGCTTCCAAATCTTGGCTATTGTGAATAATGCTACAATAAACAGATCTATAGAATTTTGACTTGAGCAACTGGATGGTTACTGAGATAGGGAAGGGTAAGGAAGGAACAAGTTGGGGGAAATCAGGATTTCCATTTTGGACATGTAAGTAGGGAGTTAGAGTTCTGGACATGGGTGGAGTTGGAGTTAGCATTCAGGTTTGGCTTGGTTAATAGGTAGATATGGTGCTGTGCAGCAGATACAAGCATAGGTAAGAGACATGAGGTTGGTGAGGAATGTGGTACTTTTGGAGTATCCAGGTAGAGGTGATCAGGAGGCTACAGGGAATGTGGGTATAGTCTGTAGAGGGATTCTAGAGTCATTGCCTTAAAGATGGTAACTAATGCTCTGGCAGTAGTTGAGATTACCCAGGGTGGAATGCTTACAGCCATGTTCCTTAATCCTGTCTGCATGATTTGATCGTTTGAGGCCCAGTGCCAGAGATTTTGATGTAGTTGATCTGGGGTGAGGTCAAGGCGTCAGTATGTTTTAAAAGCTCCTTAGGTTGACCAGGTCTGGTGGTTGATACCTATAATCCCAGCACTTTGGGAGGCCGAGGTGGTAGGATCACTTGAGTCCAGAAGTTTGAAACCAACCTGGGCAACATAGCAAGACACCATCTCTACCAAAAAAAATTTTTTGTTTTTTAAATTATCTGGATGTGGTGGCATGCACCTGTGGTCCCAGCTACTCGGGAGGCTAAGGCGGGATAATCACTTGAGCCCACGAGTTCAAGGCTGCAATGAGTTATGATTGTACCACTGCACTCCAGCCTGGATGATAGAGCAAAAACCTGTCTCCAATAAATAAATAAATAAATAAATAAAACATACATACATACATACATACATACATACAACTCCCTAGGTGATTCCAGTGCATGTCCACAGTCAAGAAACTGTTGCTAGGCTGCACATTGGAATCACCTGGAGAGTTTTAACATTTGGTGAGGCCTTGGTCCCCTGCGCAGAAATCTGACTCCATTGGTCTGGGTTGCAATCTGGACATAAGATTTTTAGGAAGCACATTTTCCCCCATCCCTCCTCCCCCAGTGATCTAATGTGCAGCCAGGACTAAGAATCCTCAACTGAGAGAGCATAGTCGCAGAGGGCCAACAACAGAACACTGAGGACCCCCAGCCTAAGGGTCAGGCAAAAGCTAAGTCACCTGAAGGAGATGAGGAGAAGATGGAGAGGAAAACTGGAGGTTTTGTTGGGGAGAGTTTCAACTGGAAGGAGTCCGGTCAGCAGTGCACAGTGCTGCAGGTAAGGACTTCTACCTGGGTGTGATGCCTTCTTTCCTTTTTTTTTTTTTTCCCCAACCAAAAGCAGACACTTGAGATGTGCCCCTGAAGGAAAGTCCAGAACCTTGCGGGTCTTTTGCTCAGTAGCAGAAACCCTTTTTCCACTGAGCTGCTTGATGGGCTTAGATGGGCAAACCTGAATTACTATCCTTAATAGAGCTACAGTGTCAAAGTTAGCTCAGGAGGCAGAGTAAAAGGAGGAGTTGAAATCAGTAAGATGGCATGGCCAGTGAAAAACCCTTTGTGGCAGGGGCACAGAAAAAACTTTCAAAAGCTGGGTGACTGATAGGCAGTGATAAGTTGTCAGTTATGAAATGTCTCATACATTACAGGCTGCTCCAGCAGCCTGTAAACCATGTTATTCTGCTACACACAATGGCCTGAATTTGAGAGTTGGGAGTGGGGTGTGCATCAGAGACCTAAAGGATGAGAAGTTAACAGGGAAATGAGAGGTGGGTGGAGAGGGCATAGGACTTTCCCTGGGGTGCAAGATGGGGATTTGAGCCATTCTTATCTAAGGGGCAGGGAGACATCAGGTCTGTAGAGGAGAACAGCTCATTGGCTTTAGAGGTCACTGAGCACACAGTGAGGAATTTCATTCTAGTAGGGCGAGCAGATCTCAATGGGCTAGAAAGTGAATAAAAGTGAAGAATTGAAGGCAGAAGATAGAGCAGAAAATGCTGTCAATCTTTAAGTGAGCAAAGTGTCTCAGTCTCTGATTATTCTCTTGTATTTTAAAAGGTCTGCCTCTTATAGTCCCAGATTTTTTTTTCTTAAAGATATATTTGTAGTCTCTTACAGTAAGTCATAAATAAATCTGGCTGCTGAATAAAGGAACCTCCTCCATTTTCCATTTGAAAATATACGAGATAGATAGCTCTGCTTTGCATGTCATCAAGACTGCTAATCTCATTAGACTGAGCACATTAAGACATTGGGAGGAGGGTTATTTGAACTGCAATGTGATCCTATATTTTTGGCTTTAAACCAACAGGGAATTATTTCTAATTGGAGATACATATTTCACATCATGAAACTTTTTTAGGATATGGTTTGTGGGAGACAGACTGACACACTCTTAGAATCTCATTGTATTTTAAGAGCTTGTTTTGAAATTTTAGGCTTTCATTTTCCCACCCTGACCTCCCAGTGTTTAAAGTAATACATACTTGTAAAATAGAAAGGTTAGGGTGGGGGATAGAGTTAGGATCAGGAGACTCAAACACTACAATAAGGAACAGAGTAGAAAATGGAAGTCCTGTGTGATTGATCTGGAAGTTAGGGTGAGGAACATCTGCTGAGTAAAGTATAATAATTGGTTGCAAAAAATGACATTGCATTTCCATGTGACCATTTCTGTAAAGGCTGTATCAGAGTATCCTGTTTAGTGCCTGTTCAGTGACAGGGAGGCCCTGTGGCCACAGAGCATGGTGTGAGGAGACCTGGAGCCCAGTTTTTGGGTAAGACCGGAGGTTAGGGGGCCAGCAAATGGATCTGCTGTTAGGGGCGAAGCTGCTCTGGAAGCTCCCACTTGCTCGCATGGGGTCTATACCTCAACCACAGTACCACCTCCTCCTGTGTCCCTCCTCCATAGCTAGTTACCTTGTTTTGACCCCTGGAGCCAGGGCTCACCATTGTACTGGTACCTTGGGGTCATTCCAAAATGGCAGACTGTGTGTAAATGGAGGGTACAGGTTAGAGGATGAGCTTAGGGATTTGGGGTGCAGCTAGGGGGGCAGTGGGGAGGGGAGGGTGGACTCTGACCTTCCAGGCACTGTAGGCAGGCAAGGGAGTGAGCTGCAGAGCCAGCCAGGAAGGGCGTATGGGTGGGAGCACAGCTCTGAAATGCTTTGCATAGTTTGCATTTTGCTTCTGGCAGAATGAACAATGGTTAGTCAAGTCCCGAACTCCCCAGGGGAAGCCTCCAGCCTGGTTTCTGCCACCGCTCCCACCTCTGTTTTGAGGATTCAGGCACTGCCCCGTCTCAGAGGCACATTAGTGTCTAACTTTGGGAGATCGATAGCAAACCCTGCCACCTAGTGGCAGGCCGACTCACTTGGCAGGCGGGACAAGTAGGTTGAAGAGATCTTAAAATTATCTCCTGCAATGGCAAAGATAGCTTTATTTGAATGACAACTATTTCAAATCCTCACAGCAATTTTCTAAGTGGTTCTTACTATCCGCATTTTGTAATAAGGAAAGTGAGACTTAGAGGGCTTGGATGATACTTGCCTGAGGTCATATAGCTAAAGTGATTAAATGAGTTGAGTTTTAAAACAATTAGAACAGTTTCTCAAACTTTACAGAGCACTAGAATCTCCTGGAGGGCTTGTTAAGACACTGATGCCTGGGCACCATCCCCAGAGTTTCTGATTAGGTAGGTCTGAGGTGGGGCTGATAACCAGCATTTTAAAAATATTTCTTATTTTTAATTAACAAATAATAATTATTTGTATGGGGTAGATGTGATGTTTTAATATATGTATACATTATGAAATGATTACATCAAACCAATTGACATATTCATCACCTTACCTGCTTATCCTTTTTGGTGGTAAGAACATTTAATATCTACTTTTAGTAATTTTGAAATATACGTCATTATTAACCGTTGTCACCATGCTGTGCAGTAGGTCACCAGAACTTATTCCTCCTAACTGAAACTTTGCACCCTTTGACCAACAGCTCTTCAATCTCTCCTCTCTCCCAAAACCTCTGGTAACCACCTCTCTACTCTGTTCTTCTATGAGTTTGACCTTTTTAGATCCCACATATAAGTGAGGTCATACATGGTATTTGTCTTTCCATGCCTGGCTTATTTCATTAACCTGCATTTCTAACAAGTCCCCAGGTGGTGCTGATGCTGGTGGCACACAGGCCACACTTTGAGTAGTGTTGGCTTGGAACAATGTCTGGCACAATATCAGCACCAAATAAATGTTAGATAAAATTGATAGGTGAAGGCAGAGTCAGAATTGACCTCAAGTCTGTCTGACTCTAAAACTTGTTCTCTTTTTACAACATCATGCTGCCTCTCAGGCTTAGTGAAATTCCATACTTTGTCCCTTGCTTAATTTTTTTTTCCTTTTCAGAAAATAAGTTGGAGGCTGGGCGCGGTGGCTCATCCCTGTAATCCCAGCACTTTGGTAGGCTGACGGGGACAGATCACTTGAGGCCAGGAGTTCAAGACCAGCGTGGCCAACATGGTGAAACCCCGTCTCTACTAAAAATACAAAAATTAGCCAGGCCTGGTGATGCACACTGTAGTCCCAGCTACTCAGGAGGCTGAGGCAGGAGAATCCCTTGAACTCGGGAGGCAGAGGTTGCAGTGAGCCAAGATCGCACCACTGCACTCCAGCCTGGGCAAAAGAGCGAGACTCCAGAAGAAAATAAGATGGCGGCCGGGCATGGTGGCTCACGCCTGTAATCCCAACACTTTGGGAGGCCGAGGCGGTCAGATCACAAGGTCAGGAGATTGAAACCATCCTGGCTAACACAGTAAAACCCTGTCTCTACTAAAAATACAAAAAATTAGCCGGGTGTGGTGGCACACGCCTGTAGTCCCAGCTACTCAGGAGGCTGAGGCAGGAGAATCGCTTGAACCCGGGAGGTGGAGGTTGCAGTGAGCAGAGATCGCACCACTGCACTCCAGCCTGGGCAAAACAGCGAGACTCTGTCTCAAAAAAGAAAAAAAAAAAAGAAAATAAGATGGCTAGTTGGTGGTAGTTTTTGAAGTCATATCCAGTTTTGTGTGCTGGAGTGTTTATTGAAGGGCTAATTATGCACAGGACTTTCTTAGACAGTGCACAGTACCACGGTGTGAAACACAGTTCCTGTCTTTCAAGAATTTTTCACCTTGGCCTGGGAAAACGTGTCTTGCAAGTATGAAAAGATCACATCAATATAGGACCTTGGAAAAGTTACAGGCAGTGTGATGACTAGGTCAAACAGAGCTTGATCACTGAGGGCTGTGGCACTGCAGAAGATCCACGTGGGGAAGGCATGAGCCAGCATCCTAGAGAATGAGTAAGACTTGGGTAAATAGAGCAAGGGGAGACCATCCAGGTAGGGGGAGGGAAGAACAGTGTTATAAGAGTAAGAAGGGAAGGAAGGGTACACACATTAGTGAAGGACCTTCTGTGTATCAGACGTGGAGGTTGCATTTCCTAACCTGTTTCATTGATTCCTCAGAAGAGCCTTATGAGGCAGGTAATACTGTCCTCCTGTTACAAGTAAGGAAACGGAAGTTCAGAGCAGTCAGGTGAGCTGCCTAGGGTCACAAAGCCAGCAAGTGTCAAGCTCGGCTTCAAACCCAGGTTAGACTCCTTTTTCCTTTTTCCGCTGCAAGATGTTGCTCAGGTGTGGAGGAGGCTGGGACGGGACTAGGGTGAGGCTGTCAGGCACCAGCAGGTGTAGGGGTGACCCTGAGATGGAGTACTTCCTTCAGTTTCGGGCCCTAGGCATTTGGCGTGGCCCTGGTAGGACGAGCAGTGAGAAAACAGCAGGCCTGCAAGGTGGGTGTTGAGGTCAGCTGCTAGCGAGCTGTGAGTACCAGGCTGAGGAGTTTAGACTTTATTTCACAAGTGACAAGGAGCCATGGAAGTTTTTGCAGCAAGGAACTGATATGATCAGAGCACTTGACTGTGGACCAAGTGGAAACCCATTAGGAGCATCTCAAAGTTGTCTGGAGGGAGATAATTAATCAGTATCTGGACTAGAAGAGTCCAGAAAAAAGAGAACTGATGCCAGCCACTTCCTTTATGAACCTCTAGAACTTGGTGCTAAGGATACCAGGCAGAGAGAAAATCTTGGTAACCTGGAGAATTGTGAGGCCTTTCCTATAAATATGCTTAGCCATTGAAAGAGCTGACTGCTGGCAGTGGAGAGAGAAGGAAAAGCCAGGTTTAATCACATTGCACTCCAAGTGATGGGCATGGGGTAGCCAAGTTGTCCTGGCAGAGGAAGTTGACAGAGAAAAATGGTTTTGGAGTCGTCTGCAAAAAGGGGAAGTGACTGAAGTCCTGGATGTTGGCCTTGATCTTTCTTTTGAGGTTCTTACAGGACTCTCCCACATGTCCAGCTTTGTGGGTTTACTTCGATATGTTCCCCAAAGCCTGGCAGAACCCTTGCTTGGTTGCGTGACCCGTTCTTACCCTTTCTCCTCAGTCTTCCCTTGGACCAGACGCTTCCTCGCCAGGGTCCTGGCCAATCCCTGTCCTTCCCAGAAAACTACCAGACTCTTCCCAAGAGCACCCGACACCCCTCGGGGGGCTCCTCGCCACCTCCCCGAAACCTGCCAAGTGACTACAAGTATGCACAGGACCGAGCCAGCCACCTGAAGATGTCAAGTGAAGAGCGCCGGGCGCACCGGGATGGCACCGTGTGGCAGCTCTACGAGTGGCAGCAGCGCCAGCAGTTCCGGCACGGCAGCCCCACAGCGCCCATCTGCCTCGGCTCCCCAGAGTTCACTGACCAGGGCCGGAGCAGGAGCATGCTAGAGGTGCCCCGCTCCATCTCTGTGCCTCCATCTCCTTCAGACATCCCTCCCCCAGGACCCCCAAGGGTCTTCCCACCCCGGCGGCCACACACACCAGCAGAGCGAGTCACAGTGAAGCCACCGGACCAGAGGAGGAGTGTGGATATCTCACTGGGGGATTCTCCAAGGAAGGCACGGGGCCACGCTGTCAAGGTGAGGCTCAGGAAGCTCTGCCAGGCTGCTGGGTCAGCATGAGGGTGCCAGGAGCTTTGCCTGATTTGAACACAAATTTGAGTAATTTGGGATAATAATGATAGCTAATACTTAGGCAGTACATTTTAATAATAGATGCCAGGCACAGTTCCCAAGGGCTTCGCTTTAAATTCTCACCAAAATCCTGTGAGGTAGGTGCTATGTTTATGCCCATTTCAAAGATGAGAACTCTGAGGCGCTGAGAGACAAAGTAACTTGCACAGGGTCACACAACTACAAGTCAGCTTCCTTGCATCTTGAAAGGCAGGAAAAGACATCTGTGTCCAGTCAGTTAAATTATAACAACCCAGCTTAAGTTTTCACTTTCCAAGGGGCTTTCACAGTTTAGTGTTCTAACCCTGAGAGTAAGATGTGTATGCTCATTTCATAGATGAGGAGTCTGGGGCTCAGAGGGGACATGGCATGGGGCGGGCTGCCCTGGGAGTGAGTGGCAGAGGTTTGGGCTCCAGTGTTACTTCTTGTCTCCCCACTTGCAGAACTCATCTCACGTGGACCGACGCTCCATGCCCTCCATGGGTTACATGACCCACACCGTCAGCGCTCCCAGTTTACATGGAAAATCGGTAAGGTGAATGACAAGACATAGCCTGCAAAGCCCTATCTCAACATTTTCCTTCCTCTGAGTTAGTACAATGCAGTCTAGAGGGCAGCTATCAACCCCCATATTAGAGATGAGGAAACTGAGGCTCAGAGAAGTCGAATGACTTGCTTAGGGTCACCTGGCTGTCACTGGGTCCCCAGTGAAGGGGAAGAGCTTGTCGGGGAAATGTAGGGGAATGTTAGGCTTATCTCCTCTTTCAAGTTGAATTTTGCCAGAAACATTTTCCAGCTACCCACCTTTTTCCGCAGGAAGTACCTCTCCTTTCTTCCCTGATCTTTGATTAGTTAACTAGTTAACTCAATCTTGAAAGCTTAAGTCTGAGACCAGACGTGGTGGTTCATACTTGTAATCCTACCACTTTGGGAGGCAGAGGTGGGTAGATCGCTTCAGGCCAGGAGTTCAAGAGCAGCCTAGCAAACATGGCGAAACCCTGTCTCTACTAAAAATACAAAAATTAGCTGGGTGTGGTGGTACACTCCTGTGATCCCAGCTATTCGGAAGGCTGAGATACGAGAACTCAGGAGGCGGAGTTTGCAGTGAGCCAAGATCACGCTACTGCACTCCAGCCTGGGTGACAAAGCAAGACTGTCTCAAAGCAGAAGAAAAAAAAAAAGCTTGGGTCTGGGTGAGGTTGCACTGTTGGTTGTTGCTTTCATGAAAAAAACAACTTCCTGAAGCCCTTTTACTGCCAGTGCCTTTATTTGTCCTAATGAGAGAATTAACGCAGTAATTGCTTAACGGTGTCACATCAGTGCTGTCCTGGCACTGACACCGGGGTGAAGAGCATAATTCTAGCAGTGTGCTCCTGCGGTGCTAACTTCCTTGTGCTGTGTCTACACATCTGCAGCTGGAGGAGCTCTCGTTGCTTCTCACCCGGTTAAGGCGGCACCAGGCCAAGTTGGCCAGTGTGCGAAATTTCGCCATCGGCCAGTTACTGCAGCACCAGCTGACCTTTCCCACCTGCCAGGTCAGCACTGGTGGGCTCCTCTCAGGGCCGGGGGCAGGGAGTGACATGCTGGCTCGCGTTCGCTCGTGCCCGTGCTCTGGTCTGTCTCTGCTGTCTGGCTCTCCCATGTTCGCTGCCTGTTTGCTTCTGGATGCTACTGCCAGACACTCTGTGGTGGTGGAGGCTGAGCCTACCCTTCTGGCACTGGGGAGGGGGGCTGCATGTGGTGTAGGGGCCCTAGACTGTCGCTTCTCTGGCTGTAAGTAGTGACTGCCAGGCTGGTGTGTGGTCACGTTCAAAGGGCTGTGCTGGCTGACAGCCTTGTTGCCCCCGTGGCCACTCCTTGGGATGTGGAAAGGCACATATGTGTCAGCCTGGAGGGAGATGCAGGGCACCCTCTCTTATCTGGATGGTGCCCTGTTGCCTCACAGAGTGTCTTCTCATCTCATATCTTGCTGAACCTCACAGTAAGCTGGAAGAGGTTAGGTAGGAGAGGAGTAAGGACCACACACAAGGCAAGTGGAACCAGAAGGGGAAGTGACTTGCTCAGAATCCCTCAGCTAGAAGCATGCAGGCTGCAGCCAAAATCCAAGGCCTGCATGACACAATGTTCTAAACTGTTGCAAGAACATTGGGCTTTGCAGACAAGCTTCTCAAGGACTGGCTAGGGGGCTGCCCTCCCGGGTATCTTGAGCAGAAGGATTAAAGAAAAAGATCCCTCTCTGGGGTTGTCCTCAGGCAAAAATAGGTTCAGCCAATGAGGCTGGTCCTCCAGGCTGTACAGAGGTAGGCAGGGGACAGATGAGGAAGGTGACAGGACTGTTACCTTCCTTCCTTGTTCTGTTTTAGTGAGTTTTGAGAGATTTAGGAAATGTATTCAGAAAAATGAATGTCAGTGAAAAACTATCATCAGTTGTGAATCTAAGTGATCTTGAATAACCTTCTTCTGTTCTGTCTTACTCCTATGGCAAGTGTTTAGGGACTGAGCTGTTTGGGAAGTATGGATGGGTAAGAGGTTAGTTTAGGGACACAAGACCTTGCAAGCCACTAGTGCCCCTGACAGTTGTCCTTCAGGCATTCCCATGCATAAGAGCCCTGCCTCAGCTCTTCATGTGGTTTGTCTGTGTGACTGTCTTACCTCAGAGCTGTAAGCAAGGGCCACCTGCCTCGGCCCTGGCTTGTTTGGCTGTGACCCTCTTAGCCTGCTGAGAAGATGGTGCCTGGATTATTTTTCTTTCACAGCTTTCACAGCTCCTCTGCCTCACAGTTAGCTTCTGTGATCTGCTACACGGGAAAGCATGAGTTTTAGGAAATCAAAGAGTCTTTTTCTTATTTTCAGTGTTTCTGGTAATTATACTGAAGAACTTGATAGATTGTCAGAGATGCCACAGGCAGATAGGTCTGACCTTGCACCTGCCTCAGGTAGCTCCTGACATGGCTACATTGGCTCCATGCTGAGCAAAAAGAACCAAACTTGCAGGAAATTTCCAGCAGTTGCTGGTGGTTATCATTCTGGAAACCAAGGTCATATTGGGACCTCCTGGGTCACCCAGGTCATCTCCCTGCCTCTTCTAGGCATCCACCCACACCAGTGAGCTTCATCTTCACGCTTGTGAAGTGATCCAGACCAAAGGTTTGATGGATGGAATTGGAGCGATGATGACTGATGCGCTCTAGCTCAGGTGTGGCATGTGCTCCTCCAGGTGGACCTCCCAGGTCTATCTTGGGAGCACAGCACTGCCTCAGCTGCCCTAGCCCTGGGGTAGGATCCTCCCTGCCAAACTCTTCCCTGAGCCAGTGGGGGACAAGCTGACTTTCCCCACAGTGACCTGCAAGATCCGCCTTGCTGAAAGACGGCTCTCAGCTGCACTGAGACATTTGTGCTTCCTCTGTGGCCCCTGATGTGTTGGTCTGCTGTGGTTCCTTGTTCCCAAAGCTGCACAATGTAAATAATTCACATGTGAAACCTCGAGTTATGGAAACTCTTGGTGTTCGTAACTGTGTTTTTCCCTCTCTGCTTCATTTGAAGGCTGATGATACCTACCTCCAGCTGAAGAAAGACCTGGAGTACCTAGATCTAAAGGTAAGTGACATCAGGGTTCCTGCCTTCCTTGCATACTCACCTTTCCGAGAGTGTCACCTCACTGGAGCCAAGCCCAAAGCCAAAGGCCAGACAGGTCTTATCCAATCTGAATTCTAAATCAAGATGTCTCCCATCTTGAATCAGAAGAATTTTATTTCTTACAGACTCAAACTCTGCCTTTTTTCAGTTTCTTGTGAATTTTGTTGTGAGGTCCCTGGCTTACAGAATGAGGGCGTGAGACCTTGATCTCTTCCTTCTCTTGGTCAGAACAAAAAGGTCCCTCCAAAAGCAACCAGTCACTTCTTCGGAGTCTCCAGTGGGGGCAGGGGCGTATGTTTGGTTCACTAATGTGGGTTTTCAGCCACAAGTGGTGTGGTGGGTTCTTTGGTTCTGTTGCTAGGGGAGCAGGCTGCACATGGAATCGCATGGCTTTGAGGCTCACCGGTAGTCTCCCATCTCGGTTTAGGAGGTGAAGGCTGGGCTCCTCCTCGGTTTAGGAGGTAAAGGCTGGGTGATAAGGCTTCAGGCTCTAAATTAGCTTTCTCAGCACAGAGAGAGCCAAGAAAACTCCTGTAGAGAAGGCAAGAGGCATTCTGCCTGGAAGAGAGGCCTATTGTTCCCTTCCCACAGTCCTCTGAAAGCTCCCACTGTGAAAAGCACTTCTTACGCCTGAGCCATGAAATAGACTGGAGGAATGTGACCTTTAGTCAGCTGTGGGTCTGAAAAGGTGGGTGAGGGGCCATGGGACACTCAGGTGACTGCCACGAGGGGCAGCGTGCCTCCCTACAGTCTCCAGTGTACCTAGCTTGGGATATTTTTAACTTGGGGATCTTCATCCAGCCTCATAGAAGCAGGTCCTAAGGAAGAAGATAGAAAGGGGGTCTCCCCACAATGAAAGGAGATCAGGGCTTTTGATTAGAAACCAACCAGTGCAATTCTGTGTCTGTTGAACACTGCTGTATACCCAGATGACATGGGGAGATGCAGAAAAAAAATTGAGTCTGTCTGGTCTTGAGATACTTCCAGATAGTCTTGGGTTGGTGAAAGAAATTATCCCCAAATAACAGACTCCTCTACAATGACTAGACAAAGATCTGTTTGGCCTCGTTCTCAGAGCTGAGATGGTGAGAATCTCTGTGGGTTACAACACTGGAGAGGCTTCTGAGAGAAGGTGGCATGTGTTTGAAGCTTTGAAGAGCCAGGGGGGCTGGGATGGTTGAGATTTAAAGGGAAGGAACAGTGAGAGCCAAGGAGAGCCAGGGCACAGTGGTTGTGGCCAGGGCAGCAGAGGGGAGGTGGCGCTAGGTCATGCAGGCTGTTGACTCTATCCTAGGCTTTAGGAAGGAAGGTGGATGCCATGAGCAAAAAGACCTGGCTTTAGCATGTAAGGAGAACAAGGAGCTTTCTCTCAAGGCCAGGACTGTCTAACTCACTTGACAGTCAGATCACACAGAGCTTGAGTGACTGCTCTAAGTATGGTGGTAATTCCTCAGGATTCAAAATGCTCAAGCATAGCTGTATGGACCAAATGTGGCAGCCCAGCCCATCCTCCTGCAGCCTGTGGGGACAGGCAGGGTTGTTCCCACCATGCCTATGGAGAGAGATTCACCAACCCCCAGCCTCCACCTGCCCTGTGCAGCACCATATCCCCATTCCTCAGCCTCCCTGACAGCCAGTCAGCAGCTGCCTGCACAGTTCTTGTCACCCCTGACCCAGGGCCCAACAGTCCACTCAGACATACCTGTAGAGCATCCATGGTGCACCTGGGCCTATGGGAGAGGCCTGGCATGCCAGCAGCACAGGTGAGTATAAAACACAGGTATACCAGAGTGTTTAGTGCACGGGGCCAGAGAGAACTAAATGCGCCTGAGCAAGAGCAGTAGGAAATAGCTGCCTTCTGGTTCCTGTTTGTATGTGACAGTGGAAACTCACAGTTGGTCCTGGAGTGATGCTTGGCCTCAGGTTTGTTTTATTTCAAGATCATAGAATTTGAGCTATGCGGGATTAAAGAGGGAGAAACTGAGCCACAGAATGGCACAGCAGAACTAAGAGTCCCTGCGTGTTGACTCCAACAGAAGCTTAATAACAATAGGGGGTTATAATGTGTGCCAGTCACTGCATTTTACTTCTATTAAGTTATTTTACCTCCAAAGTGGCCCTGTAAGGGAAGTGGTGGTATCATCTTTTAATGGACCATGACTCCGAAAGGCTAATGAGTTTCCCAAGCCTACACAGCAGTTAGCGGGTGTCAGTATTTGGGTGCGGCTCTCACCCTAAAGCCCTTCATCACCTTGTCCCACATCCTCTCTTGAAATGCTGCTCTACCACTGTGTACCCAAAGGCCTTATGTTTTTATGGAGCTGAGCTTGGATTGTTATGCCAAGAAATATATTTGATGGGATAGAGAGAGGCAGGTTACATCCTTGGTGTGTTTTACTACCTAAGAGCTGCACATGATTAGAACGTTATCTAGTTATTGGACTTTCTGGAAGTTGTCATTGTTTGTCATGGAAAACAACTGTGTTGATACCAATATTCCCCTGGTCTTACAGCTGCTACCCCGGTTGCTATGCTCCTCTCCAAGAACCAGTCCCCCAGCTGAACTGCACCAGCAGCCTGGAAGAGGCTTGGCTCACCAGCAACACATATGAGAAACAAGCTGGGTTTTGTGCTAAGTGTGTGTCATCAGTCTGACATGGCTGCCAGAAAGGCTGGCACCCCCCAGCTTCCCTCAGAGGGTCAGGGGCCCAGATTAGGAGGCAGTAGGTCTGCTCTGCCCTGCTCAGACCCAGCTTGGGTTTAGGGTTCCAAGATGAGAGTCCCACTTCAGGATCCAGATGAAGGAAGGGCTGGAATCAGGGGAGAGGTATTGAAGGCTTGCAGAATCATGGCTGGGTGCATTAGGCGGGATGCTTTTGTTTGCAAGTATCTAAAACCTAAAGCAACCTGCTAAGTTGAAAAGGGAATATACTAATTCATGTAGCCAGGGGCCACATTCCTGGGGCTGGGCCACATTGTTCCTCTTCTACTTTCCTTGTGTGTCAGACTTCTTCTTTCCTGTGGAATAAGGGCTGCCTCCACACGGGCAGGGAAGGTGGCTGCCTGCAAGCCCAGATTCACTTCTTCCCTACTCAGTATTCCATGCAGTGAGGGAGGAGTTCCCTAATGGGACACACTGAGCAGAGACAGGAAGCCCAACAGCATCTGGTACAGCTACAGTGTGGAATGATTGAAGAAGTTAGGGGCGATTCAGGAGAGGCATAGAGACAGCCTGTAAAACTCTGGTATGTCTCCATGTGTTTTCTGTGGCCCTAAGGAGGAATTAAGACACGTGGATGGCAGCTACAAGTAGATAGGTTTCAGTTTAGTAGAAGAAAGACTTTTCTAAAAGGGCCATCTCAGGTGGTGGTGAACTTCCCATCACTAGGGTACAACTGAGGCTCAGTGAAACTGAGTGGGATGAATGGTTGGATTAGGAAAACCCCAAGGCTCATTGGTCCTTAGATTCTATGACATGCTGGACAAAGTGTCCCTGAGTCAGGGGTCTCTCTGGACATGGTTGAATAGGCCTGTAGACCATTCTGGGCATGGAAATGGAGATAAGCCAGCCCCTCTGGGATCAGCCGCTTATGAGAGGTCCCCCCTGGCTCCTTCGAGGGGGGTGAGGTAAGGAGATAAGCCTCTCTGGAGAGGAGTCTCCCTGCTTGGTATCCGATCTGCTGACCTCTCCCCTCCATGTGCCATGTTGACTTGGGGTCCCCCATGTCCCTGTTTGAGAGGCCAAGGACTTAAGTATCCAGAGCCCATCTTCCCCTGCCCCCAATCAGCTGATGCTCAGCTTCCAGAATCAGGGGTGCTTGTGGGCCCACGTTGAGAAACTTTACCTTCCTGAAGTGAGCGTTCCTGCTGGGGTGCCAAGTGATCATACAACGGCACACTCTGCTCTTGGGAGCCGCTTATATTAGTGTGCTTTTTTGGAAATGTTTACTTTGCTGGCATTTTCCTCGATGGTGCCAGGGTGAAAAGGACTCACATTGATTAAGCATCTGTTCCTGCCTGGCAGTATTTGGGCACTTGATGTTCATTTATCTCATTGAATCCTCTCAGCAACTTGAGCAATATGAATTATTATCCCTTTTTTATAACCAGGAACCCAGGTGTCAGAGAAGGAAAGTAACTTCTGCAAAGTTACACTGCTGGGACATGAACCCAGCAACTGACTTCATACCTGCCTTCTTTCGTCCATGCATCACACGCTTTGCCTACCCTAAAGTTGTGTTCGTTGAATTGTATTCCTGGCATTGAAGTTCTGCTCTTCAGAACCCTATACCTTAGCTGAGTCACAAGGGTGGGGTGTGGGGTTCACTGTTGTTGACAATTTAAGTTGTCTTTATGCTGCTGTGAAGCACAGCCAGGAAGATGAGGGTACCTGCTGTCACTCATGTGAAGCCTTTGTAGATAGAAAAGGTTGCAGTCAGCCCCAAAAAGGCTTTTGTCTTCAGTGAGGGATGTGCCATCAGTGGCTCCAGGGTTATTGGAATCTGGACTCTTCCTGACTGTTTGAACCTGAGATCAGGACTTTTTCTGTTCAGGCTCTGTTTCCAAAATCAGCTTCTGGGACAGTTTTTAAAGTTGTAATTGGGGGATGCCACATACTTCAGAATCACCTGAGAGCTTGATAAAAGCACAGACCTGGAGGGTTCTATTGAATTGGACACTCTGCTGCCCAGAATTCTGCATTTTTATCAAGCTCTGGGGTGATTCTTGTGTACACTAGGGTTTGAGGTCTATTGTTCTGGAGAAGAAATTATTACCTCTGGCTATGAAAGAGAACTGTTGGGGAGTTTTTAAAATGCATGTAAATGTCTGGGTCCTACCCCTTAGAGACTGTGATTTAATTGGTAATATTCAGGTATTACTCTTTAAAACAAACAAACAAACAAACAAACGCCTTAGGTGTTTCTAATGCACATCCAGCATTGAGAAACATGGTTTTGAAGTAGTGGCTCTCAAAATGTGATTCTCAGACCGAAAGTGTCAATATCTGGGAATTCATTAGAAATGCAAAATCTTGGGTCCCATGCCAGATCTGCACCACAAGAACCTCCAGGGATGGGGCCCAGCAAATCTGTGTATTTGCCCTCTGGCTGATTCTGATGCACGCTAAAGTTTGAGAACTCCTGTTTTAGGGCAGTGATTCTCAATCCTGGCTGCATATTCGAACCACCCAGGAGAGTGTTTAAGAATCCCAATGCCCAGGCCCTGTCCCAGACCAATTATATCAGAATCACTTGGGGTGGAACTCAGGCATCAGTACTTTTTAAAGCTCCCCCAGTGATTCCAGTGTTCAGCAAGGGCTGAGATCCACTGTCCTAGATAATGAGGACAATGTTCCCAAAAAGGAGCTGTAAGCATTTGGGACCAAGGGTAAGACATAATCATGTAGATGCACCACAGTTCTGGTGGAACTTAAGGTTGAGTGGGGGTGAGATGAATGCATAGCACGACTCTAAACTAGTATCTTACAGAATGTGATGAGAGAGGACAAAAGAAGAAGCAAGTTCCCTTCTATGATGTTCCTCCTTGCCTTCTGCAGCAGAACCAGGAAGGAAATGAAAACTGAAATTGGCACTCCCACATAAACCAGCCTGTGCAAAAGTCCCTTCAGACAGCGTATAACATTTTATAAAAAGTAGAGAGCTGCAGTCTGGGAAGGTCCCATGGCCCATGGGAGTAGCATCCACGGTCCCATGGAAGTACCGTCACCAAGATTCAGGCCTGGTTGTTTGAATTGCACAGCACACAGCCTCCTTAAAGTTTTCCCTTTGCCAGTTCCCCAAATTCTGGCTGCTTCAAGTGTCATTTGATGTCTCACTTGTTACGTTTTGTTGTATTTGCCTTTTTGTTTGGAACAGATTAAAAATAATGAACCTTTGATCAACGTGCTTTACAAAGTGCTGAAGAAGTCAGCACGGGGCTGTCGGCCCAGGAGAAGCGTAAGATGATCTGATCCGTGTCTCCAAGCGGTGTCATTCCATTGCTTCTGGCTCGGTGCCGACTTCATCACTTGCTTAACCAGTTGCTCTCCTGACCGCCCCAGGCTTCCCGCAAGTCATTTTGGCTTATTTTCAACTGAAGCTCTCTTCAGCATTTTGGCTGATGCACCAGGCTGAGCCTCTCATCTGTGGTTTTCTGTGACTCCATGTTTTGTGCTGCCAAGGGTGGGGGAGCTTGCCTGGCTTGCCACCAGCTTGTGTTGTGTTTCCATCATCACGTGTCTGCCTCCATGGAGAGGGCTCACCCAGACAGAATTGAGCATGAGTTTCTTGGGAGGGAACAGCAGTTATTGGTCATCTTCCAAGAGCCAGGGTATCCTCAGATTCCACGGTGGCCCTGAGATTAAGGTGGCACTTTTTGGGGGCAGGCAGTTGGTATTTGGATAACAGCCTGGAGCTGGACTAAAATAAAATGCCACCCCCTGCCCATACCTCTTTGATTGATGCAGAAGTAGGGACTGCAATGTGGCCAGCTCTCACAGCATTCCAGGGGAGGATGCAGATCGGGAAGCAGGTGTTGTGTCCAACCATCGTGAGCCCTGAGAAAGTGGGTTGGGATGTGGTGGAGGGGAGGGAAGATGCCTGGGTGGCCTTTGATTCCCCTCTGATGGAGAGACTCTTTCAAATGGATGAGCACCCACAGACTTTTACTTTTTCTGATGACAGAGATGCTGGGGGGACCCAGAGTTGATGTTTTAAGTGTATTTGAACATGGCTATAACAAACACACTTTTAAAAGGAAAATTAGATGTAATATGGTACACATGGATATAATATTTCTTAGCAGCCTCGGCTGTCTGGAGCAGAGCTACATTCAGAAGCTTAACGGTCCTCTGAGCTGTAGAAACAGCTCTCATCAAGCCCATGGTCCAAAGCCTGTGACCTTTTGTCCATAGGAGACAGAGCCAGCTCACATTACTTTGACACATTCATGAACTCACTGAGCAAACATTGCCCGAATTTCCTCAATATGCTAGGCCCTGGCTGGGCTTTGAGGATACAGAGGAAAGGCATCCATCTCCACAGTCACCCCTAATTAGGTTACTCTCTAGTGAGGAGAGACAAATGAGCAAACAGAACATTGTACTGTAATGTGCTGGGTGCTGTAGTAGCAGCAGATGCAACGTGTGGAGAGAGCACCCTGAAGGGCACCACCCCCAGTTAAAGGGAGAGAAGAGATGTAAGTACCTCGTGTCAGTCGAGCTTATAGTCCTTTGAATTCCTAACCCACAACACTTAGTAAGCAGCACTTTTTTTTTTTTTTGACATGGAGTCTCGCTCTGTCACCGAGGCTGGAGTGCAGTGGTGCAGTCTCAACTCACCGCAACCTCTGCCTTCCAGGTTCAAGAGATTCTCCTGCCTCAACCTCCCGAGTAGCTGGGACTACAGGCGCGCGGCACTGTGCCCGGCTAATTTTTGTATTTTTAGTAGAGATAGGGTTTCACCATGTTGGCCAGACTGGTCTTGAACTCCTGACCTCATGATTCACCCGCCTTGGCCTCCCAAAGTGCTGGGATTACAGGTGTGAGCCACCGTGCCTGGTCAGATAAGCAGCACTTTAAAAAGGGACAAGAGAAATCTACTTTTTAGAAAAAGAGGTAGTACTAATATCCTGAGACAGAGAAAAAAAAGGTTGAATGTATATTCAGTATTCCATGAAGGCAGCAAAGGGCATACTTTTAGAAAACTTTCCATCAAAAAGTATAATTTAGAAGATTCAGCTTCTTCTCAAAATGTCCTTTTTATATAAAATATCTCATTCTTTTCCTGATGGTGCTGGATAAATGAGGCATTGCTCAATTAGATTTTCTGGCTTGTTATTTAAGTATCAAAAAGACATCCTCCGTAAAAAGCTTCAGTGAAATAAGGGGAAGAGTTTTGCTGGGGAAAGAATCCCCAGAGTGTATCTCCATTTGAAAATGATTTCTACCCCAGAGGTCAGCCCGTTTGGAGAATAGACAACCTCTTTGTTCTTGGCTTTGATGAAGGGACGATGACATAGAGCGAAGACTTCACTGCTTTCACCTGCTTTTTCTCCTGGGTTCCCCTGAGTTTAAAACCCACATGCTGCCTGAGAAGTTCAGCTGTTTGTGATTCACCAGGATTAACTTCATGCCCACCTCCCCGCACCTCCCTGCACCACCCCGCTGCATTGCAGGAGACAGCACAGTCTGTTTGTGGATCGTTGCAGTCTTGTGTTCTGCAACTGTGTGTACATGTGTATGTACACATAATCTGACAGTCTGAAGAGCAGAATTTGGCTGGAGTTCTGTTTTTTTCCAGGAACTCAACAACACTGACCTACATGTGTTTCCCTTTGACCTACATGCAATTCAATAAGCATTTGCTGAGTTTGTGCCAGGTCTTCTGTTCAGGGCTGACTTTACCAAGATACATTAAACAATGGTCCCGCCCTCTTCTGTGCGACCAAAGGGATCATGGGAATGGGTGGGGCAGCTGTGTAGCCCAGAATCAGTCCTCACCCCAAGGCAGGGAGACTCCGGTCCTCTCCCTTGACCTTTGGGTTTGCTCATGACAGTTTGCAGGGAGAGGTAGCATAGGACAGTTGGGCACATGAAGGGCTTGAGCACTGAGTGGAATGTTTGCCAATTTATTTCCACCTCCAATTCACACTGACAAACTTCCTGGACCTTACAGATAGAATGGGGAGAAATCTACACGTCTCTCTCCAGCAGCTATCGGTCCACAATGGGACCTGTCTGCATAGCACACACAAACCACCTGTCTCTGCCACTGTTAGCTCCACCCTCCATTTCCCTGGTCAGACCTGCAAAATAGAGCTCAGTGAGGTGGTTTCCCCTACATTAGGCAAAATAGACTTGGTTCTCCCTGGCCTTGTCTTGGCCATGGGAAGGTGCATCTGTGAAAGTCACTCCCCTCAGCCCCTGCATGACTTTTGGCAAGAAAGAAATTGGGGCAAATGGAAAAATGGGATAAGTTAGATTTCGATTCTCAGGAGTCAGTGAGAGACAGGCAGCATATTGCCTACTTTGAGTCAAGTGAGGGATGGGAAATGTAAAATCCCATTGGCCCGCAAGTTTGGGTGACTTTTGTGTATTGCTTTATGGTTTCCTTTCTTGTAACTTATACAAGTACAGCCTAGCCTCAGTTATTCAGGGAACAATTAAAAACCCTTGCTGGGAACTAGCCAGGTTCCTTTTTACCTTGGCCAGGTCTTCTTCCCAAATGGTAAAGGGTGAGGAAGGCTGGCCTTACCCACGGGGAAGTGGGCTGCTCAGAGACTTCCTTAAACTAAGGCTTGACGGTGGTCAAGGGATTTGTTTGTTCCTCTGGGTCTGCCCATCTCACCACCCTGGGCAGGGGGTGATGGACTTCGTAACTTGTGTTTGTTCCCAGGTTCAGTAGTACACCTCTGTCTTATCGGTGGCAAATCTTCCAAGATTCATGCTGATTTTTCACATTCATTTTAGGCAAATATATACTTTTAAAATTGATGATCCTTTAACTTGAACATCTACATTTTCTTTAACTCAAAGGACTTACCAGCATTACTAGAATCATCAAAAGGTTTTGGTTTTTTCCTAAAATGAAATAGGCATAGAAATAGAGCCAAGTATGGCCCAAGTTTTTGTCCCTCTCATGCTATGACACTATCTGCCACTGCCAAGGACTTCCACACCATCCATTATAGGATGAATTTTCTTTCCCGAGCTCTGATCTCAAACACCATAGTTAAATCTCTTTTAAATTGTTCGCCTCCCAGATGACAGGCCGGGACCTTCTCAAGGATCGAAGTCTGAAGCCTGTGAAGATCGCTGAGAGCGACACTGACGTGAGTGAGCAGAGTGACACCCCTCAGCTGCCTCCTGACCCAGACCCAGGGTGAACAGCTTCAGGCAGGGCTTGGATGGTTCTGTAGCCAAAGGCTGTCTGATTGCAATCCCAAGGTCATGTCCTTTTCTCATCACCCCGGGCCCTCTCCACCTGTTCTTGCTTTTAGGTCAAACTGAGCATCTTCTGTGAACAAGACAGGGTCCTCCAGGACTTGGAAGACAAGATACGAGCCCTTAAAGAGAACAAAGTACGTGTCAGTTTTGAATAATCTTGGAATGGGCAGAGGGGCATTTTGTCCTGTCTTTCTTGAGACATAGGCTGGACCCTCATGTTAGTACTGAACAACAGATGTTAGCTTATTTAAAAAAAAAATGCACTGGGTGCGGTGGCTCATGCCTGTAATCTCAGCACTTTGGAAGGCCAAGGCAGGTGGATCATGAGGTCAGGAGTTTGAGACCAGCCTGACCAACATGGTGAAACCCTGTCTCTACTAAAAATACAAAAATTAGCTGGGCATGGTGGTGGGTGCCTGTAATCCCAGCTACTCAGGAGGCTGAGGCAGAAAAATTGCTTGAACCCGGGAGGCAGAGGTTGCAGTGAGCCGAGATCACGCCACTGTATTCCAGCCTAGGCGACAGAGGAAGACTTCGTCTCAGGAGGAAAAAAAAAAAAAAAAAAAGCCTTTGTGTTTAAATGGTGTTTTTTAGGGGTTTCTATCTTATAGAGACCCTCCTGCCCCCATTCTGCTTTGGCTCACCTCTCCCTGGAGGCCCTGTGAGGTGAGCCTGGGAGAGGAGCTCCACTGGCTTATATGTGATGACCCCAGGTCCCTGAACCCCAGGGAAGCAGGGTTGCTTTGGAGGAAGTGGCTGTAGTCATTACAGGGCAGAGGCCTTTGCTTCCTAAAGCTCTTTGTCTCCTAGGATCTGGGCTATGGAGGCAGCAAGTCTGGATGGGAGTGCCGGAATGGGCCAGGGGCCACCAACATTTGGCCTTTTCTATTCTTAAAGTATTTTTTTCCTTTTTCATTTTAAATTTGTGTGGCTGGAGGTTGATAATATACTCTTTTCCCTAGGAGGCTAGAGAGGTTTTTGTTTTTTGTTTTTTTAATTCTTTGATTTATCCTCTTAGCTTAGCTTATCCTCTTAGTTTATCTCATAAGGAGTTAGACAGCTATATCCCTAGTTTATAGATGACTAAATTGAGGCACAGAGCTGTTAGGTACTTTCCCCAGCCTACCCCCTAGACAGAGTCAGAGCTGGCATTAGAGCCCCAACTGTGGGCCCACATCTCAGCGCTGGTCCCTTCAGCCTTGGTTAGGTCCAGTAGCTTTGGTTCCTGGTGTGGTATGGGAAGGCCTCTGGGGACTGTCCTCCTATCCTGCTGTTTTTTGGCCCTTCGTGGTGCAGGACCAGCTAGAATCTGTGCTGGAGGTGTTGCACAGACAGATGGAGCAGTACCGAGACCAGCCCCAGCACTTGGAGAAGATTGCCTACCAGCAGAAGTTGCTGCAGGAGGACCTCGTCCATATCCGAGCTGAGCTCTCCAGAGAGTCCACTGTGCGTAGAGGGTGGCAGACCTGTCTGCCTCAGGACAGGCCGAGCAAGGGGCTGCTTTTCTCACCTCCCAAGATGTAGTTGAGTTGGTGTCCAGAGGCAAGAGTCCTGAAATAGCAGAGCTTCTCCAGTAGCCGAACTGCCACCTGACAGAAGATGATCTTGTCTGGGGGTGACATGTCTGCCTGCACGTGTGCCTTAGGCTGCTTACCACAGCGGCTCTTGAAGGCCAGTGACACCCAGTGGGCCATATTCCTCAGAGCTGCCTGCAAGGCTGTTCCCCTGATCTGTGTGCAGTTAATTCCAAGTTGTCAGAATCTGCTTTTTCACTTCTCAGTCTGTTGTGGTACAGGCCAGGGCTGAGAATCAAAGCATCCTGAGGGTGGAAGAGTGAACAGTGCAGGTGACCAGGGTCAGAGCACAAATGAGAGGATGTCACGCTCTTTCCTGCTCCTCTCTCTCTCCCACCAGGCCTGCCTGGTCTCCTTCCCTCTTCCCCTGGCTAGGTCAGCATGGTCAGGAGTACAGGTGTTCATGAGGCCTTCCAAGGGGGCAGGGGATAACTAAGAACCGGAAGCATTGTCTTGGCCAACAGGAGATGGAAAATGCTTGGAACGAATACCTGAAGTTGGAGAATGATGTGGAACAGCTGAAGCAGACCCTGCAGGAGCAACACAGAAGAGCCTTTTTTTTCCAGGTGACCTGATACCTGTCCATCCCTTCTGAGTTCTTGTTTTGGTTTTTTGTTTTTGTTTCTGTTTTTTTTTTTTCCAACAGACTTCACCTGTGGGGGCTGTGAGCACTGCTCAGAGTCCTTCTCCCCCTTGGCCCCAGATGCTCCACCCCTGTAAAGGAGCCACCCCAAGCTCTCCCTTGAGGATCCCTTCCCCAAGCCAGGCTGTGATGAGAAGCTTCACCCCATTCCCTTTGCCTTGCTGCTCTCAAAGACAAGCTCTTGGGTGTTTTAGAAAGGGCTTTACTTCTGATCATTTGGTGTCATCAGTAATCACAGAGTGATCTGTGTTCCTGTAGTTCTTGGCCCCATCTTAGGCTGCTAGCTCATCGCTTAGACAGCAGCAGGAAATGCCCACCCCTTCCCTCCTCTGATTCCTGGAGATAGATGTTATCATACCTCTACCAGAGGGAGACAGTGTGAATTCTGTCCTTTGAGGCACTCTGGTCTCCAGGCAGTCATCTGCATTTCTGGAGGCCAGGCTGGGTGATACCCATCTCTGTGACCCCTGGACCACTCAGGAAAGCTGGCCTTAGAGCCCTGCCTCTTCACTCTTAAAAAATCAGGCCACCCTATTGATAGCTGCTTCTGTCCCCCAGAAGTGAGACAGTGAAAGCCCTGTGTGGTTTTTCTTCTTCCAAATTGGGTTCCAAATTGCCCAGTGTTCCCCCACTGTGGTGCTTAACCAGGTTTCCACCCCACCCTCACAGTTTTTTAAGTGGAAAATAACCTGTTTTTTTCTCACCTGACTTAAGATCTATATCTTCTCCTTTCAGGGCCCTGACATAATAAGTGTGTTTGAATTCAGCAAGCATTAATTGAGGCTTCTTTTGTATGAGGCACCACACTGGGCCACTTTTGGTGCTGGGCTTGCTAACTGATGAGATAGTTCTAATCAAGGCTCTTTGTTTAAGTGATTTAATGAATATATTGACTCTCCAGACATTAGCCTCACCCCAGAAAGTTGAAGGAAATTCTGGAGAGGGGTGTAGGTGTGTGGGCCCTGAGGCTTTTCCAAGGGCCCTGCTGTCCCTCTGTTCATGTAGAGATGGTTCCCAGAGAGCCCTGCCTAGGACCACGTGGAGGAGACCCTCGCCTGTGCCTCAGGGCTGGCTTACGAGACTTTCCCCAGCACTTGTCTATCTCCTGCTACTGTTGGGGTCGTTTTCCTCCCATAATTTCTCTTCATCCACACTGGCTAACATTTCACTACTCTTTTTTGTAGCCCCAGCATTTACCGTAATGACTTGAAAATACTAGGTGAATGTTGTTGACAAAGTCCTTCAATTATTTCTGGTTATGAGTTTATAAAACTGCCGAGGTATACCTATTTTCTTGGACTTCAGTGATCTGAATTTTTTTAGCAGTAATTTTTTTAGCTTTATTTTTAGCAGTAATTTTTTTAAGGTTTTCATTCTTTGTTTCTGTAATTACACAAATGGTACATGAATACGTGTCTTTGAAAAGGCCAAAACAGTAAGAAGCAAAAACAAAAAATGATATAAAAGTTCCTCTTCCCCCTCCCCCTTTCTGCCCCTCCCATCACCCTCCCTATGTGTCATCAGTGCTATCCATTGGTGGCATTGCCTTCTAGACCATTTTCTATGCATTTTCAAAAATATGCACATGCATAGAATCATATGATTTATTCAGGGATGGGAGCAGGTAAAAGGCTTACTTGAAGAGGATCACACTTACACATTATTTGGCAACTCACTTTTTTTGTCATAACCTGATATCATGGAAATCTTTCCAGGACAGTTAATCCAAAATTTATGCTGCCCAGTAAAATATAAATTAATTAAAAGTAACTGAAATTCAAAATGTATTCCTCATTTACATCAGACTCATTCAAGTGCGCCATACCCACATGTGGCTTTCGGCTACTGTCTTGGACAGCAAGGATTATAGGTTTCTATCATCTCAGAAAGGTGTATTGGGCAGCGCCAGTCTAAGGAAATTAAACTTGTTTTTCTTGACTGTTACATACTATTTCATAGTCTGGGTGTTTTCTACTTTATTTAGCCATTCCTCTTCTGATAGCATTTAATTATTTTCAGCATTTTGCTTTTATAAATGGTGGTGTGATGAGGATTCGTGTAACTGCCTTTTTACATTGTTTACAAGTATCTGTGTAAGATAGGCTCCTAGGAGTGAACTTGCTGGGGTTGAAATGAGTATACATCTTAAAAGTTGATGGATATGCCAAACCACCTTCTAAAGGGCTGCACCTGTTTATCTTCCTACCCACAGCAAATGAAAGTACTGGACCTATTTGCTCACATCCTTGTCAGCACCTGTAATCGATCTTTTTAGTTTTGCTAGTACACTAAATGGCATCTTGCTTTAATTTGCATTTATTTAGTTATTAGCAGGTTAAATATCTATTCGTATGATTATTGGCCATTTGTGTCTTTACTATGCCTTATGTCATGGTGATTTAACATATAGCAGGCCTAGAATCCTTTTTTTCTCCCCTTCCCTCCAAAAAGCAAATAGATACACTGTGACAGGTCTTTGTCACAGACACCCTGGAGAGCTCAGCCCATGAGTTACTCTCAGATAGGCCAGCCTGGAGCCTGCATCTTGATTTCCACCTTGCCTGCGGCACTGCTCACATTTTCCCTAAGTGGCACAGTAACCTGAGAAGCTAACAAAGCCCTGCTTTGAGCAGGCACTGTGCTAGCTTCTTTGGTGTCATTCTAAGCCAGGCAGGCTGTTAGAGCCCTAGATAAATCATCAGCACTGCAGATGTGCTTGCAGCCCCATGTGCAGATTCTCAGTTACAGGGCTTAGAAATTCGCCTCCCTGTAGTCAGGTTTGGCTCCAGGAAAATAGCCTTTTCAGTCAAGGCTAAAACAGTGAGTTCAAGGCTTTGCTGAAAGCAGCACATAGGAGCCTTTCTACCCAGTGTGGTGGGAGGAGGCAGGAATGAAACTCCACCCCCTCATTTCCCCCAAAATTCCCCCCCCCCATTATGAAGGCCCAAAATTCCATCACCATTGGAAAAGGATAGGGACTCTCCAGCCTTTTTTATTCTCTGCTCTCTGTTCTTTTCTCACATGTAGGGGTGACAGAAAGGCATCGGGGGGCAAGAAAGTGGCTGACAGGGGAGTTTTGCCAGGGAGCTATGGAGGAGGAAGAGGACTGCATTTAATCCCTTTCTTTACCTGTTCCCAACACTCAGCTTGGGGACTTCAGTCCTAGAGGTCATCCTCTTACATACACATTCCCTGGGCTCAGTAATACACCTGTCTGTTTTAGGATGCTCATGCTTTGGCATGGAGCTGAGAATCAAACCTATTATTAGCTTGCCAGACCTGAGGATGTGCTTTATGCTGGAGGGGTTGAGAGAGAGAGTGAGGACTGTGAGCCCCCTTGGGACAGGAGGTTTTGGACATCTGTTGTCATGGCTATTGAAAAGTATTTGCTCAGGGAATTTTACATGACTGGTCCTTTATTCATGTAGCATGTATGCACTGAGAACCTGCTAAGTGCTAGGTCCTGTAGGGATGGATCAATGAGCAGTATCAGGCAGGTCCATGAGGCTCATGCAGTGCAAGAACTCTTCCAGTTGAGGGGTAGCTAGGTGCCTCGAGAGGAGATGGGGTGGGAAGCCTGCCTTTATTTTAGTCCATGGGGTGGGACCAAGGCTATCTTCCCCCCATTTTAACTTAAAAGTCAAGAGAATACTACATTTGATGTTTAAACAGCCCCGTCAAGAGATGGCCATAGTCCCTTAACCACATCAGACCCCTCTGCACCTCTTCTAGATCCTCTTCCCATTCGATTTTGGTTGTCAGAATGCACATGATCATATAGCCTAGGACCTTCCCCATTGTATGTAGATATGTATTTTTGGAGTTTATTATTTTTTTAAATTGATATATAAAAATTGTACTCTTATTGTGCTAAAAAATTAACAGCTTTATCATATATTTCACATGTCATAAAATTAACCCTTTCGGCTGGTCATGGTGGCTCACGCCTATAATCCCAGCACTTTGGGAGGCCAAGGCAGGAGGATCACTTGGAGCCAGGAGTTCAAGACCATCCTGGGCAACATAACAAGACCCCCGTCTCTACAAAAGCTGAAAAAGAAAAAGAAAAAGAAAAACTAGCCAGGCATGGTGGCATGCTCCGGTGCTCCTAGCTACTTGGGAGGCCAAGGTGGGAGGATCACTTGAGCCCAGGAGTTTGAGGTTAGAGTGATCTTGATCACACCACTGCACTTCAACCTGGGCAACAAAGTGACCCTGTCTCCAAAAAATAAATAAATAAATAAATTCACCCTTCTAAAGTATACATTTCAGTGGTTTTTAGTATATTCACAGCATGATACAGCCGTCACCATAATCAATTTTATAACACTTCATCATCCCCCAGTAGAAACCCTGTATCCATTAACAGTCACTCCCATTCCCCCAGCGTCCCCTCTGCCCTTGCCAAACACTAATCTACTTTCTGTTTCTACTGATTTGACTAGTCTGGACATTTCTTATAAATGGAATCATGTAATGTGTAGCTTTTTGTGACTGGCTTCTTTCCCTCACATGTTTTCAAGGATCATCCTTGTTGTAGCATGCATCAGTACTTCATTCCTTTTTATTGCCAACTAATATTCCATTCACTACTGTGTTTTTAACTAAACCTCAAATATCAGGTTCAGCTCTGACTTTTAAAAAATGTTTTTTATATCCTAGAGATGGTGTAAACTCTAGTCCTTGCCTTCCCTTCTGTCATGATTACATAAGACAGTGCCTTTTAAAAAATTGTGGTAAAAGCCAGGTGCAGTGGCTGATGCCTGTAATCCCAGTACTTTGGGAGGCTGAGGCAGGCGGATCGCCTGAGGTCAGGAGTTCAAGACCAGCCTGGCCAATGTGGTGAAACCCCGTCTCTACTAAAAATACAAAAATTAGCCAGATGTGGTGGTGGGCGCCTGTAATCCCAGCTACCTGGTTGGCTGAGGCAGGACAAATGCTTGAACCTGGGAGATGGAGGTTGCAGTGAGCCGAGATGACGCCATTGCACTCCAGCCTAGGCAACAGGAGTGAAACTCCATCTCAAAAAAAAAAAAAAAAAAAAAAAGAAAAAAACTGTGGTAAAATACACAGAACATAAATTTACCACCTTTATTATTATTATTTTGTTGAGACAGGGTCTCTCACTCTTTTGCCCAGGCTGGAGTGCAGTGGTATGATCTCGGCTCACTGCAACCTCTGCCTCCCAGGTTCAAGCAATTCTCATGCCTCAGCCTCCCAAGTAGCTGGGATTACAGGCACACACCACCATACCTGGCTAATTTTTGTATTTATAGTAGAGATGGGGTTTCACATGTTGGCCAGGCTGGTCTCAAACTCCTGGCCTCAAGTGTTTACCTCCTTGGCCTCCCAAAGTGCGGGGATAACAGATAAGAGCCATTGCACCCGCCTCATCTTAATTATTTTTAAGTATACAGTTCAGTGGTGTTAAGTACATTCACATTTTTGTGCGCCCAGTCTCCAGAACTTTTTATCTTATATAACTGAAACTTTATACACATTAAATAGTTCTCCATTATTCCCTCTCCCTGGCCCCCAGCAACCGCTGTTGTACTTCTGTCTCTATGAAATTGACTACTCTAAGTATGTCATACAGTATTTTAGTGGAATGGCACAGTGTTTACAGCAGTCTATTTTTAAATTAGGTAGGCAAGCTGGACTGCTGAAAGCTACTCTGAAATTTCTCCCTGGATCGTGGTCATTTTCCTTGTCTATGCTTCCCTAGAAAGCTATGAAGCAGGCTTGGTTCTAGCACTAGTGGGGTTTCCAGAGGGGATGCTGCCCCCCAGGGTGGGGGGCTCTGTCTGAAATGGTAGGATAAGTCCTAAGAAGAAACTTGTAAGGAGCTAAGAAGGCAAACCCACCACTTCGTCTTCCTCAGGAGAAATCGCAGATACAGAAAGATCTATGGAGAATTGAAGATGTCACTGCAGGCCTGAGTACAAATAAAGAGAACTTCAGAATTCTAGTGGAGTCAGTCAAAAATCCGGGTGAGCTGTTCGTCTTCCTGGGTGTGGGGGATCTGGTTGGGGGCAGGGTGGTGGGAGGGTGGAAGGCTGGGAACCAGGTGGGTGGGGTGGCCCTTGGGGAGGTTGAGTCTTCGAGGTGCTAAATCACTCCACTCATCCTCCAAGGAAGGGGGTCTTTGTTCCATCCTGTGCTTTGTTTCCTTCTATGCCCCTTAGAGAGAAAAACGGTGCCTTTGTTTCCTCACCTGCCTGTGCCTTCACTCTCAACTTCTGAGAGCAAGCCGCCCCCACAGCCCAGTCCTCCCACCAGCCCTGTGCGGACCCCTCTGGAGGTTCGACTCTTCCCCCAGCTGCAAACCTACGTGCCGTACCGACCTCACCCACCCCAGCTGAGGAAAGTGACATCCCCCATTCAGTCACCAACTAAGGCGAAGCCCAAAGTTGTAAGTGGTGATGACTAGGAGCTGAATGCCATTGTTTCTTCTCTGTCCTCAGATTGCCTTCTCCTGGGAGAGAAACTCCTGGGAAAACTTGGGGAAATGGACCCAGCCAGCATCCTAAAGGAGTCCATAGTCACAAGCAGTTAAAAAGTAGTATTTCCATGCTATTGTGCCTTAGACTCTCAGAACTGGAAGAGCCCTGGAAGATGATCTAACCCAGCTCTCCCATTTTGCAGTTGGGAAAACTGAGGCCCACCAAGAAGAAGTGAGCGTGCTGAGTAGGGTGGAGTTTGTGATCTGCAGAGAGGTGTGTGGCTGTGGACAAAGCTGTCCCCATGCAAACCTCTGTGCAAATCCGCAGGGGGCTCTCCTGCAGTTACACAGCCTGTGGGCAGTGAGCTCTGTCCAGTGGAAAAGTGTCCTTCCCTTCACCTGCTGCTGAGCACTGGGCTGGGTTGTGAGGATGCTTTGATCTTTAAAATAACCTCGCAGAGTATACACAGCAAGAGCAGTATCCCCATTCCACAGAGAAGAAAACTAAGAGCCTAAATTGTTGACATTAGCTCAATGTCTCCATGCTAACTAGTGAATCCAATCACATCTCCTGGCCCTTCTCTTTTATTCTGTGCCATCTACCATCTAACTGGGCTTTCAGTCCCAGATCCGGTCTGTGGCCTCTGTGGCTGACTGGGCCAGCACCTTGGTTTGCCTGGCATAGAAAGGGGCCAAGCTCTTGGCAGAGTCTGGGAATGCAGGAGACTTTAAAGAAATAGGAGATGTGGTCAGGTCCCAAGAGAGCTCACGCCTCCAGGGCCAGGCCAGCCTTGGCTGGAGAACACAAGGAGGCTGGTCCCAGTGCAGGGAAGCCATAGCAGAGTGGACCTCGGAATGGGGCCCTCCAGATTTTTGCCAACAAAGGCTTGGAGGAGACTCAACTGGGCATCGTGTGTGCCTGGACCTCTGATGAGGTCAGTGCACAGTGCTGGGTAAAACACATGAGTTCTGCTACCCTGGTCCTCACCATCTACCTGCTTCCAGCCATAGCCCAGGGCCCAGAGCTGGACCCAGGGTATGGCCCAGCACCCAGCCAGAGAGTCACTGTGGATTTCAGCATCTTGAGATCTCCTTCCCAATCCCAGATCCAAGAGGTGGACTGGAGCTCTAGCCCTAAAACAGGAGAGGGAAAATACCAAAACAAACAGCAGGAATGTCTGGGGCAGATGGCTGCCAACATAGGACAGAATGCTGCCAGCTGGGACAGGGAGTAGGGGAAAAAGGCACTGGAAAAAGGAGCTGGGACACCCAGATTCCGGGACTGATTCTCTCACTGTGTCCTCAGGCAAGTCCGTCCCTTCTCTGAGCCTCCTCACTTTCCCTTTTGTAGATGGTCACAGAGGCTCCTCCTCAGCTTGGTCATCTGTGGCTCTCAGGCAGGGCTTTCTCAGCTTGGGTGAGCATCAGGATCACCAGGAGAGGTCCTCTCTCCTAGGAATATATGTGTGTTTGCCAGTTTTACCATTTGTTTTATTACTTGCTTGTTTTTAACACTTATAAGATGGGCGTGGTGTTGCGTGCCTGTAGTCCCAGCTACTGGGAAGGCTAAGGCAGGAGGATCATTTGAGCCCAGGAGTTTGAGGCTGCAGTGACCTGTGATTACACAACTGCACTCCAGCCTGAGCAATACAGCAAGACCCTGTCTCAAAACAAAATAAAACCCATTTATATTTGTGAAACAATAATATCCATCCTGAAAATGACATAAAACAGGATTATATAATTTAACGAATAATAATAAAGAGACCACCTGTTTTATACCAACAGCTAGACTAAGAAATAGAACACTGCCAGCAACCAGAAGCCTGTGGGTTCTTTCCCAGGCCAAGCTGCTTCCTGTCTGCCAGAAGTAACCACAATCTTGACTTTTTGGATAATAATCCCCTTGCCTTTTTTTTTTTTTTTTTTTTTTTAAAGTTTTAGTACCTGTGTTGACTTTCCTAAACACTGTGATTATGCTGGTATATAATTCTATACTCTTTTTGTATCTTGCATCTTTTCTTCAACATTATGTTTGTGAGATTTGTATACATTGTTGCATGTGGCTATAGTTCTTTTATTTTTATTTGACTTATTTTCTTGAGTTTAATGTCTTTTTAAAAATAAATTAGATAATATTCTCAAAGGATACAAAAGCAAAAGATATAAAAAGTACCTAATAACATGTCTCCTTCCCACCCTCTGCCTCCAGACATTCCATTCAATCAAAGGTGATCAATGTTTTATGTTTATCTTTCTGGGGAGCTTTTTAGAAATTGGTGATTCAGATGTCTTGTCAGGATTGGAAACTGTGGATCCTCAGAGAACCAGTGCGTATCTTAGGCAGATGGCTTAACTTTCACACATCAGTGAAGTGTGTTGCTTTAGAAGATTGTTGATAAACCTTTGCTTTGGAGTGCTCTTTCCTGAACTTTCCAAGAGCTTGGAATGCCCTTTCCTGAACTCTGCAAAATTCTTAAAAACAAAACCAAATTAGACTGAGAAAGAGGGAATTTAGGAGGTGGAAGGCGTGATGGTCATTAGTCCTGCGAGTGGGTGTTCATGGCAACCAGGGGCCGGTCTGTTGATATGTGGAGGAACCACAGCCCTCACAGAACATTGTGGACAGGGAGTTTCAAGGAAAATGGTTGCATTCATCACATTCTAGGGAATGAACTGCATGGTAGGCAGCGAGTCACTCATCCTGACTGCCTGTTCGGTCTGAGTCAGGAAGGAGGAAATATTTTGTAACCATGCACATTTCTGATAGGCCAGGAGGATGTAGACTCTGTCCTTGTTCAGGTCCCCACCTTGCTGAAGGAGCCAGAGCTCATGTAGGGCCAATGAGCCAGCTCAGGCTGAGCACTGCTGAGTGGGTAGATGTTACTCTCCAGGTGGGTGGTGCTGTCATAAGCATGGAAGTCACGGCAGGGTTAGCAGCCTGCCTGCGATGTGCACTCCAGATGAGCAGAGGGAGCAGTTCGGCACACCACCAAGGGCATGGACCCGGGAGACCTGAGTCCTGGGTTTCAGGACACAGTTATACAGGTGACACTTTGAGGAATAGAAACTGTATACATCTGAGGGGATAGAGGAGCAGAGCATGTCCCTTCTTCACTGCTCCTCCAGGGGAAGTGTGAGTGCTCCTTGGCTGAGGCAGTCATGTTCTGTGGCTCTAATGTGGCCTGTTCCAACCCTTTAAACCTCCACTGTGGCAGTACCCAGCAGTCCTCCCTCCATCTCCGTCTCACTGACCACTGGTCTGGTTCTCTTTCTCAGCAGGAAGATGAAGCACCTCCCAGGCCCCCACTCCCCGAACTCTACAGCCCAGAGGAACAGCCCCCGGCTGTGCCGCCTCTGCCAAGAGAGGCCACCATCATCCGGCACACATCTGTGCGGGGCCTCAAGCGGCAGTCAGACGAGAGGAAGCGAGACCGGGAGCTGGGGCAGTGTGTGAACGGGGATTCCAGGGTGAGCAGGAGACCATAAGGCTGCCACTCTGCATGTGGGGAGAGGGAAAGGGGTGTGACACTAGCAGGTCACATCACCTGGGACTCTGCCCACAGGTGGAGCTGCGGTCGTATGTCAGTGAGCCTGAGCTGGCGACCCTCAGCGGGGACATGGCCCAGCCCTCCCTGGGACTTGTGGGCCCTGAGAGCAGGTACCAGACGCTGCCAGGCAGAGGTAAGGCAGGGCCCTCCCTGGAGTTTCTCTGGGAATCCCACCACACTGCTTCCAGCCTTCAGCTGGTGCCTCGTACCCTTCTACCTGCAGCTCCAGGCCTAGGAGTGAGCAGCAGCTGTCAGGGGGGTCTGCGATGCCAAGAGGGAGGACCTGGCCTGCCTTCCTCTGGCCCACATCCTGATTCTCTTCCTCTTTTGTTACATCTGTCCCCAGGAACAATGATAATAGCAGTTACTAGAAAGCCTGGCACTGTTTAAGCACTTTATATAGACATGATATTCACAACAATTCTATGAGGAAAGTACTGTCATCCCCATTTTAGAGACATGGAAACTAAGGCCCAGAGAAATTAAATAACTTGCCAGTTAGCTGATCATTGGTGGAACCAGAAGACAATCCCAGTGCTCTGGCTCCAGAGTCACTGCACCCTGTAGGCTGGAGTGCTGGGTGGCTGCCACCAGCTTGGCCATCTCAGACCTTCCAGAGTGCCACTCTAAGACTCAGTGAGCCCTTTCCTTAAATGCTTTCTTGCCAGCTGAGTGTCCTTCTCACTGTCCTCCTCACCCCAAGTTGGGTTGTACAGGATGCCTAAGAATGGATCAGGGGGTGAAAGGCATTCCTGCCCCTCCAGCCTTTCTACCTGCCAGGCAGCCCAGTCATCTGCATGTAAGGAAAGCCTGGGGTGGTCCACAGATGTGCAGGGACACTGCCCCCCATCAGGGACAAAGGTCACCCCTGGGCTGGCCCCCATCCTCTATTGGAGACCTTGCTCCTCCATGCCCTGGGGAGGAAGAAGAGAAATAAGGGTGGGTCATTGACTGGGTGCTCTTGGTCCTCCTACAAGAATGTGTGATGAGGGAGAAGCAGAGACCCATCCACCCCAGCACAAACATGCTTGCACTTCTCTTTCCTCACTAAGGGCTCTCAGGGTCCACGTCAAGGCTCCAGCAGTCGTCCACCATTGCTCCCTACATCACACTCCGGAGGGGTCTCAATGCCGAAAGCAGCAAGGTGACCTTCCCTGTGAGTGGCCTTGAGCTGTTGAGGACCTCCCTGCTCCTTCACATGGGGAGGGAGGGTCTCCCAGGGGGACAGTAACTGGCCATCCCATCAGCCCTGGAGATGGCCTCTGGGGTGGCCTCAGCCCCTCCTGAGCTCCCTGTCACCCACTGTCCACCAAGGAGGGCATCCTGCCTTTCTCTCTGGCCTGTCAGGGTGGCAGGAGGGAGCTCAAGAAGCCTGCACCCTGGGTTCTGGCCTCACTGGACAGGCCTGAGCCTAAGTGTCTGCATCTGCAGAATGGGTGCTGCTCAGAAAGCTCCTGAGGATTGGGGGCATCGTGTTGCTTAGAGGAAATAGTTCTCTAAGGCCAAGAGGAGCCCAACTAGAGTGTGCATGTGTGTGAGAGAGAGACAACGGGAATGCAGCCAGCGTAGTGGCTGTCTTCTGCGTGCCCAGCCCAGCCGTTCTGTCTCTCTTGCCTGCCTCCTCTTCCTCAGAGACCTAAGAGTGCCTTGGAGCGCCTGTACTCAGGGGATCACCAGCGGGGCAAGATGAGTGCGGAGGAGCAGCTGGAGCGCATGAAGCGACACCAGAAGGCCCTGGTCCGAGAGCGCAAGAGGACACTGGGCCAAGGGGAGAGGATGGGCCTGCCCTCATCTCGCTACCTCAGCCGGCCGCTCCCTGGAGATCTTGGCTCAGTATGTTAGGAGGGGCCAGGCAGCGGGGCAGGGACAGGGAGCCGAGTGCCCCTCAGAGTCCCCCAAACACAAGCACATCACACCTCCCAGTGAGTGAGCTGTCCATTGACCTACATGGTTCAGAGAACACCCCATGGGGCTGTCTGTCCACGACCCAGGCTGGACAAACGCCTGGTCAGAGGGTGACTTGAACCAGAGCTGGAGTGGGGATCAAACAGGCCCAGGAGCCTGAGGAAATACCCAGTCAGTCCTCCCAGCCACGATGGAGAGGGGCCTTTGCAGGCGTTCAGAATCTCAGCTGAATTCAGGACCTGGGAATACAGGGTTCGGAGAGGAGAGGAGGAAGATGGTGACATGATTTGGTTAGAAGCACAAGCAAACCGATCAACCTCCCAGACCTGCCAGCAGATGCTGTGTGAGGGCGATGGAGCACGGGGTCACACCCCTGCCCCGAGGGCCACTGGTCTCCCTGGGCTTGCATTGCAGAGGCCTCAGGGTGTCTGAGATTGTTGGGGAGGCCTGTGCTGCCCCCTGGTGGCACTTCCTGGCGCTGCGCCCTGTCCACAGTCACCTTAGGTCCCTTTGGAAACATTCCATTTGACTTTTCCCTGTTGTTTGAAATCCCATGTTTCCCTAAACCTCTAGCCTGATTGTTCTTTCCCTAATTCATTGCACAAGCTCCTTTGCTTTTAGTGTTACCGCTCATTGCCTCTCTAATCCTGCCTGATTGTGTTTACAGAAGCTTCTGATTTGCATTGAACGTACTCTAACTGGCCTGTGCTACTTGTTACCGGGCTTGTAATAGCGGTTCTTGTCTCCATAGCCTGTTGAGTGTTCCCAGATGTGACTCACCTTTCTGCTGCCCTCTTCATGCAGGCCTACTGACTCATAATTCACTTGTCCCAAAAGCCACCCCACAAGCCTGAGCCAACCTGCTGCCTGAGGCCACAGTCATTGGCAGAGGTCTGGGCATTATTAATTTATAAAAATCCATGCTTTGCACCTGGACAGTAGACAGGGACTTCAGAGATTGCACGTTTGAATACATTCTCCCAAGACTGAGGTTGTTCGGTTTTAATTCCTGTAGTCCAATCACACAATTTCTTATGGAAAACCTTTTGTGTTTCTGGTATTTAATAACTTGAAGGGATAGCAAAATATACTGTGTATTCAGAGGGCCTCTCTGCAGCTGTTAGCTCAGACACCAAAGGGGTAAGGCCCAGGACATTCATATCTTTAAAAGCTGCAAACCTGGTAACCTTTAAACTTTTAAAACAAATGTCATATGGGGTAACACTTGAATACCTTGTAATTTTTCTCTTAAAAAAAGAAGACTTGTGTAAGTCTCTGCATCAACGCCAATAAACATGTTGCTTAATAATAATGGATTGGCGTGGTTCTTCCCTAGGATACCTTGTAGAGTCTAGTGAACTTTTCCTGTTTGTGGAAACAATCAGGCTGGGTTTAAATGAGGACTTATCTCTATTTGGAGCATTTGTGAGCGTGTAAGGAAATGAGTGTTTTCTTTGTGAATCATTAAATTGATTTTTTCATCCTTGGAACTTCAATTGCCTAATCCTTTCCAACAATAGTTGGAAACCATCACCTAAGAGCGATTACATTGATTTGGAGTCATTATTGAGAGCTTGTGCATGAATGGGTGAAATATGCGAATATGGCTCTGGGTTTGGGGTTCTGGAGGGACTTGAGGCATCAAAGACAATCAGGACCATTTGGGGCTTTGAGGTGGATGGATGGGAGAGAGAAGATGGCCTGGGATAGACAAGCGTCTGCTTTGGTTTTGCTCAGGGGAAGAGAGGCTTTGAGCCTGCTCTATTCTGAACAACCTGCTCAGCAGTCAAAGGCCTGTGAGGATGCAGGTCCTGGGTCAACAGGAAGTCACCACGGAGCTGGACAGTCATGGTTGGATCTTATGGGTTAGATTTTCCCTCTTGGGAAGCTTGTTACAAAGTTGATACTGTGAAACAGCCTTAGAAACATTCCATTTGATTTAGCATTTCAATTTTATATGATTTAGTTTTTATTCTAATTTAAAGAAAACATCTATCTCAAATAGATGGGTCTCACACAGCAGTTTTTCTGCCTCATTAGCTCCAAGCTGCTCTTGCTTGTACCTCCCCAGCCCTGCTGTGAGTGCGAGATCCCCCACCTACGGATGTTATCTTGTTGAAAATTCCCAATAGAAAGATCCTTGGTTATTCCTCTTGCTTAGCAGGGCCTTGAAGGGCGTGTTTTTCCATTAATTCTGAGCCTGGGACATAGGTCTCCTGAACCAGCTGTAGAGAGTGGAAGGGACAAATCCCTCCTCTAGAACTCTGTCCCAAGTTGTTTGGAGGTCACCCTCTCTGGGAGCCTTCTATTTCCCTGCGGCCACTGTGAGCCTGAAGTCATGAGTCTTAGACCTGTGCCCCGAGGGTGTATGTTTGAAACCTCTGGGAACCCAGATCAGAGAGCAATTAGCAGTCTGAAACAGCTCATATGAAGGGGACAGCAGCTTCATTCTCTGTTGCACATACAGCTTTTCCCTAAGGGGATCACAGGTTCATCTTCCAAAGGACCCCATGGAAAAAGGTGACCAGCCGGGCTCTTTCAGCAATCAGGAAGCGACTACGTTTAACCCTCTTGTTCTGTTGCCAGTGGAAGCGTGAGCAGGACTTTGACCTGCAGTTGCTGGAACGGGTCGTGCAAGGGGAAAAAAAGGACAAGGAGGAGAATGGCTGGTTGAAAGTGCAGGCCATGCCTGTCACTGAGTTGGACCTGGAGCCTCAAGACTATGACTTGGACATCAGCAGAGAGGTGAGGGCAGGCACTTCCTTCATGTCCTCCAGGAGACATGGCCTTCAAGCTCCCAGCCTGATCCACCTTCCCACTGTGGGGTATCATCCTGAACAGGGACATGGCTCAGCTTCAGTGTGGCCTAGGAGGATGGATGGATAGTAGCTTAAGGCAATGAAAGGAGGCCAGATGTTTCGATGAATGTTCAAAACTATCTCTGTAATTTAGGGCAAATTGCAATTTTGGCTTCTCTGTGCCTCAGTTTCCTCAACAGTGAAGTGGGTTGTGAAGACGATTAAGTAACTGCACATGTTCTCGGGAGGTTTAGCGATCAAAGCCACATAGTAGGCACGTGAGCAGCAGTTGTTATTGTTAGGAAATGTTCCCTGCAACACCAGGGCTTGGCTTTGCAACTGGCTGGTGAGGCCAACTTGGGCAGTCTGACTAGGGGAAAATGGGGGGCAGGTTTGAAAATCACAGGTGAAATTTCCAGCCATGGTAGAAGCTAGGAGACAGTGCAGAGTTCTGGTCTGAATTCTTCTGGTGCCCTCTGGTGGCTCACGTGCATCATGACGGGGCAGGTCCAGGAGAGCAAGTAACTCCTGGATCTCTACCCATCAGGAAATGTCTCTACCCAAGGGGAGAGAAAGGGAACTCGGGATGACACACTCAGCATCTTCAAGACATAGATTGTCTCCTGCGGCCTATGTCGATGCTATTCCTAAGCTCTGCAGGGCAGCGTCTATGGCTGCTTGGTTCACCTTTGTATCCCTAGCCCCTGGCACAGGGCCTAGCACACAGTGGGTGCGTGGTACATCTTTGCTGCATCTTTGACTGGTTGAATGAATCACACAGTGACCCATAAATGTACCAAAAGCATTTGTACAAGGACTTGGCCTGCCCGGAAACTGCACAAGAGGAAATGTTCTCACCACATGAAGGATGGATCGAGGCGAGACCTCAATAAAACTTTCCCCCGGGTCTGTGTGATAGGAGAGTGAGTACTGAGGAGGACCTGTGTCTTCTGGAGCCTTCCTGCTGTCTTAAGAGGCAGTGACAGGCCCATTCACAAGCTGATTTGCCAATGGTATCTACCTGACTCAATATGTTAGGGGTTCCTGTGGTCTTTGGGAACAAAGGAACAGTGTGTGGATAAGATAGATGCCTGTACAGTTGTTGAGTTTTGGGGTCTGCTGGGGCTCTAGGAGTTAACAAGGCTGGTCCCCTGCCCCAGGACCTTGTTCCTTTGCCATCTGAAACAGCCAAAGGTCTGTGCGTTCTCAGATTCACAAAAGAAGCCCCAACATGCTGTCTTGGCAGGGGAAGTGTGTTCTGTAGTGTCCTGATTGCCTGCCAGCCCAGGGGAAAAGTTCTTCCTTATCTCTAACCTAAATTCCTCCTGCTACAATGTAACCTGCTTCCTTCCTCTAAATCTGTCCTCATTGGAGTAACAGAGAAGAGCTTATTTCTTGCCATCTCCAACAGACTGAAAGGGCTGCGTGTGGGTTTAAATCCATGACCAGATTTGCACTGGGATTGGATTAAGCTTGTTTTTAGGAGCTTCAACCCACCCCATTTTAGTGTGCTTTTGTAATTCAGGGAGGAAAAAGTTCCTGGAGCATGCAAAAGCTTCCTTTAGTGTTCTTAGTCCAAGCAAGGTTTCACCAAGCCGAGTTTGCCACTAGGTCCACGGGAGATGCTGGTGAGGTGGAATTTGGGGCCATTTTCCTCTGGCCAGCAGTAGATTCAGCATAGCTGCCTCCTGTCTAGATCAGAAGAGCTTTTTTAGGGACAGAAAGCACCATCACATCCTTTCATTCACCCACCTGTCAATCATCCATTTATCCATTATCCATCCGTTCAGGGAGAATTAGTTGGAGGGCTACTAAGTACTAAGTCCCTGCATTAGACAGAAGGAAACAATGGTGAATGGAAAGTGAGGGGGTGGAAGGGATCAGAGAAGGCTTCTCAAAGTGAGGGTGAAAAGATGAGAGTCAAGGGAACAAAAGGAAGAGCTTCCCAGACAGAACAGAGGCCCCACTGTTGAGGGGGGAGGAACTGGAGGGACTGGTTGATCAGTGGCTGGAGAGGTCTTCAGGGCTCAGATCACTTAGGGCCTTGACGGTGGCATTAAGGATGATCATTTTTTATCCCGAGAGCTTGTAGTCTAGTTATTTTGCCCTTCCCTTCCCCCAGCCTGTAGGAGGTTGGCTGGTGGAGTGGAAGGAACATGAGCTTTGGAGTCGGACTCAGGTTCAAACCTGGATTCCACAACTGACTAATTTTGTGATCTTAACAAGTTACTTAGCCTGTGTGGACTCTGCTTGCTTCCCACGGTGGGAGGGGACAGAGGTGGGGAAAGCGAGTCCTAAACCCAGACATCTGAACCTCTCCCTCTGCCACCTCCTGGCCTCTCCCCAGCTGTCCAAACCAGAGAAGGTGTCAATCCCTGAGCGCTATGTGGAGCTAGATCCCGAAGAGCCACCCAGCCTTGAGGAGCTGCAGGCGCGGTACCGCAAAGCCGAGAAGATCCGCAACATCCTCGCCCGGTCAAGGTCAGCCCTCGCTTGCTCAAGTGTTGGCAGGTCACCCTGACCACAGGTGGTGTCTCTACCATGTGAGCCCTGGGCCAGGCTGGCTGGGGTGCGTGTTTTGCCAGGTCTTCGTCTCAGGTAAGCCCTACTCATTGGAGGGGGCAGGCTGGTACATTGCCAGCAGATCAGCAAGGAAGCCTGCCTGGGTCATCTGGAAAGGCCTGCAACATTCGTAGAGGCTTCTTGTCCTGGGCTCTCACCGCCTATTCTGTGTCCCAAGTGACAGCAAGTGTGGAGAGTGGAGCCAAGCATGGCCGTGAAGTGGGCCCAGTTGGAGATCAGCTCCAATGATGGCCTGCCAGCGTTCGGGCCTGTGCACCCTCATGCAGACCAGCAGATCAGAGCCAAGGGTGCCAGTCTTGTTCCTAGGGCACCAGAGGCATTGCCCACTCCCCTGGATGCTGGCCTGGGGTCCTCTGAAGTGACTTTACTGTCCCCTAAGCCTCAATAGCTTCAGAAATTTAGTCTTGTTTGTAAGCCTCCCTTTCAAAGCTGGCTTAGCCATCTCATGTCTGAATTTAATAAGAGCCTCCAGCTAGAGCTGTGAACTTAAGGTCTGTGGCCTTCCCAGAGGAGGAACAAAGCTGGGACCGTTTGGGTGTTTGGGGAAAAGCGTGTACCTTTGTCTAGGGAGAAAGTACCACAGTTTTTGTCTGATCCCCCTCAAAATGTTGAGAACCTCTAGGCCAGGGAGACCCTCCGCTCCTGAGGCTGTTGCCCAGGGCAGGAGGACCCATGGTCTGCTTCCGACCCTCCTGCAGCATGTGCAACCTACAGCCGACCTCAGGCCAGGACCGGAACAGTGTGGCTGACCTGGACTTGCAGCTGCAGGAGCAGGAGCGCATCATCAACATCTCCTATGCCCTGGCCTCCGAGGCCTCCCAGCGTAGCAAGCAGGTGGCAGGTAAGGCCATGGCCCAGCCCCCAAGGCCTGGATCCTGCCCCACTGCACCTGTGGGCTTGGGCCCAGCATGGCCTGTTCCAGAGCCAGTGGAAAACCAGGTGTCAAGAATGGTAGTTAAGGGTCAGTGGTGTGTTCCCCTGACCACTCGGCATCCTGTCCCATGAGCACAGCAGGACTTGGAATGGAAGGTGGAGCAGGCCACACAGTGGGGGAGACCAAGGGGGCCCAGAAGCTCAGAAGTGTCTGGGGAAAAAGTCCCCGGAGGAGCGGTGCTGCTACCCCACTTCCTCTGAGACTATGAGCTAAGAACAGGTTTTTCAAGGTGCTGAGCCAAGGGGCTAAGGTTTCTGACCTCATGAAGAAGGGGGCAGGAAAGTGGTTGATGCTTGGATTTCTTGCTGGGGCAGGGCAGAAGGGGGCCCCTCCTGCCTTCCCTGGCCCCCTGCCTTGGTCTCTAAACTAAAGCCAGTGTTCACCTCGTCACAGTGTACTGTGCCAGAAAGTAGAGGACTTGGAAAGTGGGACTTTGCAGTCCAATTGGAAAAAAATAACACCATGGGATGAGAACGTGTGTGTGTGTGTCCGTGTGTCTCAATGTGTGTCTATGTGTGTGTCTGTGTATGTGTGTCTGTGTGTGTGTGACTGTGTGTATGTGTGTGTGTCTGTGTATAAAAGGGCTGCTCTTTCTCTCAGCCAGGAAGGAGACCGCAGGCTCCTCCTTCCACTCACAGCTCACCTGCCTGTGTGTGCCTTGTGCCTTCACAATTCACGCAGTACCATTTCTCCCCCAATGCAGAGGCCACTGTGTGTCTGGGTGGTGCTCCTGGTCAGGTGTGCTTCTTCTGGGGAAGTAACAGCCATAGAGCCTGAAGTGGTATCATGGCCCCTACCAATTCTCCAACCCTGGCCAAAGTGTCTAGAAGTAGCCAAGGATGTGGCTGGCAGGGTCCTCAGATGCCTGGGCCTGGGGAGTCTCGTCTGGAGATCAGAGCTTTGCTGTGGCCCCAGAGGGCCATGAGAGTGACTGGCAACAAGGGAAAGGGCCGTAGTCTTAGTCAAAACCTGTTCTCTGTCCCCCACAGCCTAATCCTGCACAGAGTCCTTGAAATCTCTGCTGTCCTCTGTCCCTTTGAGCACATGCTGAGTGGGCTGAGAGGTGGCCGGTGTGGTGTTCTGGGATTAGGGATGCAGGAGATGACTCATCCAGACCTCTCCTCCTCATGACCCTGGGGTTCATCTTAGCAGCTTTTGAGCTTCTCCTGGGGAGGGTTCGAGCAGGGGCGGCTCCCCCACCATACCATGCCCTCCTCTCGCCTTGCTTGCTCTAACCCTGGGGGGGGTCTGCCATCCTCGGCCTCCTTACTGCCAGCAGATGAGCGCTCCCAGCCCTAACATGCTGCGGCCAGTTCCCAGGGCCTTTCTCCCTCCCTACTCAGGGATGATCTTTGCTGCAGCCTTTCCTCACTCTTGATCCCTCTCTCCATCTCAGAAACATATCCAGGAACTGCAGCCTGACCCATCTGGTTCCCCACCAGGCCCCATGGATCTGTCCCTCACCCTCAAGCCCAGGCCCTTCGTGGTGGGCAGCAGGGCCCATGCCACCCCAGCCTGCCAAATGGGGCATCTGGTGCTGCAGGAGCTGATGAGGAGTCTAACACACCGCTTAATTCCTCTGTGCCCCATCTAGCACAGCAGCTGGCCCTCCTCCCGCCTAAAGGCCCCCTGTCTTCCAGGACGGTGCCACATTACCCCCCTTTTACCAACGGACTCCACTACACCTTTGTCTAACACCTTCCAAGTAAGAGCCCCTGTCTGGTGTGCTTCTGCCTGCTCCCTGCACCTCCCTAGCGCTGAGCCCCTCACCTCCCTGCTGTGCTGAGATGATTGCAGTGCCACCTGCTGACGCCTCCTTTCACTGGCAAAGCGGCCGCTGGGGGGACTGTTCTGACTGGTAGGCAGGTGGGAAAGTGATGCTTTTTAGGAACTCAATCCTCAGTGGCTCTAATACAATAGGGACTGAGGCAATCCACCCCGCTGCCTCCATGAAATCTCTAGAACCAGAACTGTGCCCCCCCATCCCCTGCTCTCCTCAGTAGGGCAGCCTGATGCCCGAGAACCAGTGCAGACCACACTGCCAGCCTTGGGGGACTGGAAAGTAAGAGTTACATCTTGGCCTTTTAGGGCTTTGGCCAAAGAAATTGAAGAACTGTAAGACTGGGAAAAGTCCAGTTCTACAGATGAGGAAACTGAGGCCCAGTGAGGGGCCGGGGCTCACTCCAGGTCACAAAGAATTGGTGTCAGCGCAGAGACTGGGACTGCCCTTTTGGTCACTGGGAACTTTAAGAGGGAGAGAAAGGGAAGCCCAGGGCAACGTGAAATTGGCCCTTAGCCAGGCAGAAAGCTCTGGCACCAACCCTATCAAGTCCTCCCCATGTGGGCATCTAGTGATGAGAGGCAGTGTGGGATGAGTAGGGAGCCCTGGAACAGGAGGCCGGCATCTGGTCCAGTCTCAAGTGAGTTCTTGGCCTGGGCCTGTTGCTTTTGAGCCCATCGGTTCACCTGGACAGGGGAAGGTTGGACTGCCAGTCTGGGCAGTCCTTTCCCTGACATCCCATCCCACTATCATTTTGCAGGGCTTTCCCCTCTCCTTCCTTTACATATACTTGTGGTTAACATTGTTGAATGCCTGCTATGTGCCAGGCATTGTGCTAAGCATCTCTTTCCATCCACACAACAACCCTGTGAAGATATTTCCCCCCCGTTTTACAGATGAAAAAACAAAAACTCAGAGACCTTGAGGGATTTGCACAAGGGATTGCAACTTGTAAGTGCTGGGGTTTGAACCCCTTCGAAGTGAGTTCAGAGCCTTTGTTCCCCATCAACCACTCATGGGTTCATCTGGGCCGCCCCGAGCAGCTCTAGATGTTTGGAGAAAGAAGTGAAAGGAGGGAGACAGTATTTGTGCTGCAGGGAACGAAGCATGATTTTTTGGCAGGTGTCCATCCTGGGTGCTCCCCTTGCCTCACAGCAGAGTCAGCAGGTCCCCGCCAGCCTGAGCATGAAAGGAAGAGGCCAGCCTCCTTGGGCCAGGCCCCAAGGAGGTGTGGAGTAGAGGCCCCGAGGAGGTGTGGTTGAGGAGCCATAGGGAAGTGCTCTAGCCACGTCCATTGTGAAGGCCACATTTGAGGGTGTGGCTTTCTCCTAGAGATCCGAGCACAGTAACAGCGCTCAGTCACACAGAGGCAGGAGAGAGGTTCTGTTCCTCCTGGGTTTTGGTGCCCCCATGGCTGTGAGATTGGCCTATTATACTCTTTGGAGTACTGCATTTCTTCTTACCCTCACAGCATCCTTGTTAAGAAGTGAGTATGACCACCATGTTTTTTAGGTTAGAAAAACAAGGCCCACAGAGGCCAAGAGCACTACCCACATTGAAAGAATGAAGGGCAGGGCCAGACTGCACCCTTATTAGAGTCTTTGCCCTGTCAGGATGGGGACCCAATTTAGGGGCCAGCGTGTGTCTAGCAGTGGAGTAGGGGTGCAGGGAGGGTGGGGTGAGAGCCCCATGTGTCCTAGAAGCTGAGGGTTCCCCAGCAGCGGCCGCATTGCCGGAGCCCCCTGCTCTGCTGCTCTGCCTGTCTGCCTATCTGCCATTCCGTCATGTGTGTGCAGACGTGCCTGCTCCCTGGATGCCAGCCTCTCACTGTCGCCTGTGCTTTTTGCCAGCCCAGGCAGTGACTGACCCGTGACCCAGCATGCAAAGGAGAAGCCTGGAGCCAGGGGCCCAGTGGAACCAGCTTCCTCCAAGGAGATGACCTTTCTGCCCCCAAGGAAACCCCTTCCAGCTGAGCAGGGAATCCGGTTGGAGGAAGGAGCAGCTTACCAACTGCGGGTATTCACCACAGGCCAGGCCCTAATATGCACCCACTAGTTTAGCTCAGACTCCTCTCTACATATGAATGGCAAAGGCACTTTTGATACACACTGTAAAATACACTGTATTTTAGAATTGGAATCTATTTTCTGATGTTCACCTCAAGGGCTGAGTGGCAGGAAGGTTGAGGATGCAGGACTTTGCAGCTGCACATACAGATTCAGGTACTTTTGGGTGACAGGTTTTGAGGGGGCGGGAAGGGCGGGGCAAGTCGAGGCTAGTCGAACTTCCAATGACCTCAGGAGAAAGTGAGATTTGAAGAGGTGTTCCCAGTAGACTCCAGCAAGAGGCTGGTTGGCGTGCTGTCTGGGAGAAGAGGGGCCCTTGGCTGCAGAGATCAGCTGTCCCTGACCTGATGACCAGCTCTGTGTGAAACTCCACCAGGATTGCACGTGGAGCCCAAGTCTGTGCCTTGCCCCTTGGGTTTGGCTTAGGGGCAACAGTGTGTTCAAGAGGACTGGGGCCCACAACCTGCCCCCAGGCTTCCCTCAGCAAAGGGCTGTTGTCAGAAAGAAAAAAGCAGTTTGCTATCTTTTTTTTTTTTTGAGACGGAGTTTCACTCTTGTTGCCAAGGCTGGAGTGCAATGGCACGATCTTGGTTCACTGCAACCTCTGCCTCCTGGGTTCAAGTGATTCTCCTGCCTCAGCCTCCCAAGTAGCTGGGATTACAGGCATGTGCCACCATGCCTGGCTAATTTTATATTTTTAGTAGAGACGGGGTTTCTCCATGTTGGTCAGGCTGGTCTCAAACTCCTGACCTCAGGTGATCCATCCACCTCGGCATCCCAAAGTGTTGGGATTACAGGCGTGAGCCGCCACGCCGGGCCTGCTTTCATTTTTAACAGTACGCATTGAAGTACAGAAAAGGTGAGAGGAAGCAACTTTCATTGTATCATAGCAATAAACTCCACACTGGGTGACATCTACCTAGAAATCCCTTCCCTCCAACCAGGCCATGATGGGAACCTTTGCTGCCTGCCCTTGGAGAACCCCGGATTGGCTTCCCTGGGACTCAGGTCTGGTGGCAGGAGGGCAGCAGTGTGCCCGCACCATCCTTCATGGCCTGCTGCCAGCAGGGTCATAATGGCAGGACTTTGATTTGACTTCCAGCCCCACATGAGGAGGGGGGCTACGAAGCCAGGTGCAGTGTTTGTGGCCCTTTATTTAAGTTGTTTTCTTATATTATTCTGCATATAAACAATGATGTTTAAATGGAAAAAACAACAACAACAAAAACCTCCATTGGGTGGAGCCACACTTTAAATGAAAATTTCTCTTTGACTATGCTCAGAAAAAAAAATAGAATTTTGAATATATTTAGCAGTTGTCGTCTATTTTTAACTAACTCCATATGCTGCCAGTATCGACTTCATGACATTTGCCAAAATAAAATTTTATTTTTGCCTTTATAAGATTTTCTTGGAAAAAATGAAATGAATATTTTGCAAGAAAAAGTAAATTTAAAAATGTAATGGTTTGCAAAACCAATGTGATGTACAGATTAAAATATTACCTGATGCGTTTCCTGTTTCTTGCTGGCTATGGTCTCTGGTGAGTGGCCTGTGTACATTTGTTTCCGTTTCTTTGGAAAATCCCCACTGTCAGCTCTCGGCCCTGCTTCTGTTTACCTATGAAAAGTTTCTTCTGGTGACGATTCCTTGACATCTGATTGACTGTAGAGGCCTGGAGTGAGGAGGCCTGTGCTTCTGGGCCCCTGGCTAGGCTTCCACAGTTGCTCAAGGCAACCCCCTACCCCATCCCAGTCAAGGAGCCGCCAGGCTGTGGACGCCCTTGTGGGGCTGGTTTGTCAGACAGACTGCAGTCCAATTCAAGACAGCGCAGGGAATGCTGCGGGCCCCCTTCCAACCCACATGCTGCCGCTCGCTCCTGGGAGGCAGCTTAGTGATGGACCATTGCAAACTGGATTTGTATTTAATTCATTTTGACTTGTGATGTATGCTCAAAACAGAAGGCAAGAAGCCAGTTCCATTGAGGGGTGTGTATGTTTCTGAGCTGTTGTTACGGCAGTTTTTCTCTACTGCCAAGAAGAGCATCTGAGGTTCATGGTGACTTTCCAACTATGTAAACTGGGGAAAGTAGATTCCAAGGCATTCCGAACAGGGGGTGCTGCTGCTTTTTTAGCTACTGAACTCTTTAATTTTAAAATACAATGTACTCTTTGGTTTTAAACATTACTTGGAGATGTCACCATAACAGATGAAGGGGGGTGGTGGTGGTGGTGAGAATGATTTCATAACTGAGTGCAAAGCCCCCCAAACCAAAAAAGAAACCACACAGGAGATAATACCCACCCCACAGGGTGGCCATCTGCAGACATTTTCTCAGTGAAAACATGCCAGTGGGTTTATTTTTTATGTATTTATTTATTTATTTACTGTTGGTCTCACTTTCTGTCTCACACATGCAATCCTGTGTAAGAGGGAATGCGAAACCCACTACCTTGCTGCTCTTTCTAGAGTGTGCCGTCAGGGAGGAGGGGTAGCCTGTTCTATAGGAATTGAGGCCCAGATTTCAATCTACAGAGTGAGTGAGTGAGTGTGTGACAGGCCCTCTACTCGGAGTCGGCGGAGACTACCATGGTCAGAAAAGGCACACTCCAGCTCCATCCTGTGTAGGCAGGCAACGTGGCCCGGCCTTGAGAGCACTCTCATTACCTGAGGTAAGATGGGGCCATCTGTGATGGTGCTGGCCGGCCGGTGACACTACAGGGTGGGGAGGACTCCGGGGAATGCCATGTGGCCCCGTGATTCCAACTTCCCTTCCTTCCAGGAGACCCCACGGCCTTAAACGAGATTGCAGTTGACGAAGGGGATGTGAGCACACCTCTGCATCCATTTGCTGGTGTCCACTCCTCAATTCTGACTTTAACGCAGGTCCAGGTTGAGCCCCGGATGTCTAGTTTTAGCAAGAACGAACAAGAACATTTTAGGATCTAGTATGAAACGGGTTAGGAATAACATCTTTTCCTAATGCCTTCTTGAACCTCCTGAACTGCCAAGATTCTCAACATGTTCAGAACGTCGTTCAGATTATTACAATCGTATGTAGGATTTGTGAGTCCATATGAAGTAGACATGCCCAGACTAGTGTAGACGATGAAAACAAGCGTTTTGTTTTCTCCATCATTCACTTTCCTGCCTGCATTGGTGTCTGTGGGAGTGTAAGCTGCAGCTAGCCCCTTCCTCTTTCTCTAACCCCTGGGCTGCCTTCAGGTCAGCTGGGTTCTCTAGAATTTTCCTGGTTATTTTAGGTTGCAGGGCATGGCCAGGGAATCATCCATCTCTCTGCCCACAGTTTCATTCCAGGGACCTGAAGGGATGGGGGTGGGGTGGAGCAGACCCTGGCTCAGGCTCAGCCAGACAGGAGCCCATCTTGGGCTTTGGGAATTTCCCACAAGGACAGCGGAGGACTCCCTGGCAAGTCCTTTTGTGTTCTTACCAAGGGTGGGAAAGAAGAATCAAATTATTTGTATAATCCCCATATCACATTTCTGAGATGTGGCGGACAAATGCTGGGAGCCCTCTGCTTCCGACTCAGCATCAGACGCTGGGGTGTGCAAGGGACTTTGCCCATGTGGGTTGTGCACCGTTATGAAAAGAACAAAGAGACCTGGCTGGGGAAGACATGAAAAATGGCAGAGCCCCTCCCGGCCCAGTAAACACGCCATGGCTTTGCCACCTCCACTCAAAAGGCTACCACTTTCATTGCTCTCCTAGCAAAGAAACCTTTCTTCAGAGCGAGTGGCGGGGTACAAAGGCAGAGTACAAAATGTGCGCACATCACAGTCCCTGCAATTCTGTTTGAACAAGCGTATTGATTGGGTCTGACCCTGTTACATTTTTTCCCTATTATTTGAAAAGGTGCATCTAAGTGTAGTGAATTGAACCAGTGGAGCTGAACTTTCCATGAAAACTTCTCAAGGTATTTCTTTAGTTCAAAGCTTTTGAATTTTAAAGGGCATTTTTAATATGAGTCTGTTGAGTATTCTCTGTCACAGCCCAACAAGGGATGTTAAATGCAGATGAGGTTGGAGCAGGGTGAGGAAGGGAGCGGACCTGCAGTGGAGGGTGTCGACAAGCCCAGGAAGGTCTGGGTTTTGGGGAGAAAGGCTCAGCCCCGTGCTCTGGAGCAGCTCATGCAGACCCTAAAAGGGACCTCTCTGAGCACAAGGGCAACTGCTTAGCGACAGGGAAAAGGCTTCACAGCTTAACTTGAAGACTTGAACTGAGAAAGCCAGGAAGCACTTGCTGAGGGCTCCTCCAAAGGAAGAGGGTTTTGTCCTCATGCGTAAGGGTCTCCTTGCTGTTTACTTTCTCTCACACTCGGCCCTAGAGCTGGGAAGGAACGCGGGAGGCTGAGTCCCTTGGCTGAGCTCACAGTCAGATAGGAAGCTGGTGTAACTGTCTGCAGTCACCTACATCCTCCAGCCCCCGGGTGGACCTCACTGATGAGTTGCAGATGCTTTCCCACTGAGCCCTGAGCTGCATCTCAATCCTTAACTGATTTGATATCTTTGGATTTGGATGTGTTGCTGGTTGTGTGGGCCATGGCAGCAGTCCCTTTTGCCATCCTGGCCCAGGACCCTGGAACTGTCCACCAAGTCTCACTCTCCCCACACGGAAGGAGGCTCTCTTTGGGCCACTGAGGGTTCACGGCTCCTTTTGACTGAGCTCCTGGCTCATGCCTGTCTGAGTCTCTGTTGCCCCTTGAGGCCTCTTGGGCCTGGAAAGCACCTCCTTCCTAGACCCAGAATTCGGGTTCAGAGGCAGAATCATCCCTAGGAGGAGCTGGAAAGTCAGGTCCTGCACCAAGAGAACCCAGGGCTTGGACATCCCAGCGAAGTCCTTTCAGGGTCTTTGCCAAATCTCCAGCTTCGAAGACAGTGGCCCGGAGGAGCACAATAGGGTCAGGAGCACAATAGGGTCAGGAGCACAATAGGGTCAGAATCACAGTGAAAAGCGGTAGTTCTCTGGGTCCCTCTCTGCCCACAACTGTGGGAACATCAGCCCCCCCACCCCCAGAGTCCTCTTACCTTGTTCTGGGAGCCCCTGGAGGTGTTCCATGTATGCTCTGAAATCCGTTTTCTTGGCTGTCACTTTCAGGACGTTCTGCTGTTACCTGCGTTTCTTGGGGCCACACTAGCTGTTAGGCAAAATAAGGTCCCAGTGACAGTAGTAACTCAGATTTCATGGCCTCTGCCTCCTGCTGCTCACCACAGGAGTCGTCTGCTGTTGTCTCAGCTGGTCATTCCCAGGAGCCCCCAGACTTTCCTCACGTGAACTCACAACTGTCCTCTCAAGTTTAAGTTCTTCCACTTGCAGCTACTTGATGCCTACTGGCCATGAAGCCTGGAACAGGCTGGCTCCGCCACTGGGGATATGTTAGTCTCACTTACTACTTGGGCCAAAGTGTGCCCTGGGCATCAGCAGGTCCCAATAATGGCCACTCATGCTTATAATTTAAGGTCTCAAGCATTAACTAATTTAGAGGAAAACTTGCTCACCAAAAGGTGATAGTCTCCTTGTAAACTGGCAATTGCTTAGAGCACAAGCCTCACAAGATGCGATGGTTTCCATGACCCTTACCAACAAGAGAACTTCTGCAAGGCAGTATCTGCTCCCATACACCTTGTTTTGGTAGCCAGCCTGTGGGCTTCTCCAAGGCTTTCTTTTGCTCAGTGCCCAGCTTATCACAGACGCTGACTGCTCGGGAAGGTGAGGTTGGAGGGACCGGGTGGGCTGTGGTGTCTACCTCTGCCTCCCACTTCCCCACTTCTCACTATTCTAGGAGAGCTGGCCCTGGGGCGGCAAGGCAGAAACCCAGGGAAGGTTCTGATAGATTGAACACATGTGAGCGTATAATGGACATGCTGAGCTTGGCACTGGGTTGTGGGGAGGGTGGAGAGTGTGGGAGTGACAATTGTTACACTCCAGCACCTCTTCCACCTCCCAGGAACTTGCCCACCACTGATGAATCTAGCCCATACCTGAAGCACCACTAACCTCAAGTCGGAATCATTTTTCAGGTGGTTATTTTGGATAGTAATAATTCTGGTTACCTTTAGTGCTGCTTACGTATCAAGCACCTTGTGTTACTCTCTGTGGCAGATACAGTAACTACAAACAGATAACCATGTGTTCCTCCCCATCATGCTGCCACTTTAGACTCAAGCAAGGCCACATGTCCAGCTCTGGACAGTGGACCACAAGTTGAATGAGATGTGTCACATATGGGCTGAAGCATTTAAGAACCAGTGCACTGTCTCTAGCTTTCTCTTGCCCTGCAGTGGCCACCTAGAAGCCACATATTTCGGAGAGTGGAACCGCAAGATGCAAACTGACTTACCCTAACTCTCCACTTTGGAAGGGAACTACCTGGGAGAGGCCCCAAGATCCACACCTAATTTTGCATGGGTGAGAAATAAACTTTGATATATTCATCCCCTGGGACTTTTGGGTTTATTTTCTACCATAGTATAGTCTAGACTTCCCATACTCTAGATATTATGATTCCTGTATTATAGATGAGAAAACTGAGGCACAATGGTCCCATGACTAGGAATTAACTGAGTTGAAACTTGAGCTTGTATCCCTCTGACTCCAGGGAGCTTTTAACCACTACATTGGCTGCTGTTACCTTGGAGGAAAAAAAGAGAGAGAGAAGAGCTTCCTGGGGACTTATGGGAAGATTTTGATGGAGAAAGGGATGATGGTCCTATAGAGTTGGATTCTGGGTCCTTTGAAAAAGAATAATCTCTGGTGAAATCGATGATGTCACAGACAGCCTGAAGAGAAACTTAGGTTTGGGAAAGTGCCTGTGTCAGTGCCTACTGTGTGATGAATGGAAACCCCTCTGTGGCTGCGATCTGACAGCGAGCATGGCCTGGGGGCACGTTGGAGAGGTGTTACTTAGGCACACTTGACCTAGCCACAGGTCTTTAGGCTTTAGGACTCAGAAACCAGATTTGTCAGCACTAAGAGTGGGGCTGTCTCTCAGGGCTATAGTCACACTGACCAGGCTTGGGAGACAGATGGAGAAAATTGGATGAGAACCGAACTGCCAGGCAGATTGGCTACTGGTATTCACTGACACTACTACTACCACCCCCAGCCCCACCTGGGGTTGGGATGTGTGTCTTCTTTAGACATGGAAGTCTCAGGACCAGGGCGGTCTTGGAGAGTCCTGGTGTTACTGAGCTATACCAACCTGAGGTACTATCTCCACGACAGGAGACTATGTCCTGCAGACCTGATGCTCATGTTCCTGGACCGGGGCTTCCTCTTTGGAACAGAGGAAGATGGCGCTGCCCTTCAGATGGCTCTTCTCTATGTGGCTATGACTGGCCAGCCCCTCATCCACAGGTTGACACCATGGGAGGGAGACAGCCTAGTGCAGAAGTGACACACACTGAGCCAGGCTGCCTGGAATCAAATCCGGGTTGCCAGCCCTGTGACTTGGGCAAGTTACTTCCCCTCTGCATGCCTCTATGTCCTTACCTGGAAAATAAGGATATTTTTACCTACCTCAGTAGAACTGTTGTGAGAATTAAATGAGTTAGTCCATAGAAAACGCTAAGATCAGTTCTTGCCCCTATGGGAAGCATCAGAAAAAATATACGTATTAGTTATTTACCAGCATTTAAGTTACAGTCATTTAATATGTATCACACTCTTGTTCTTTAATTATTTATTTGTTTGCTAGTTTATTGACTGCTTCCCTCACAAGAACACAAGCTTCATGAAAGCAAGGACACTGTCTTGTTCACTGTATTATCCCTTCTGCCCAGAACAATGTCGGCCACAAAGAGAGCGCTGAGATAATTTGTTCAACAAATGGATAAATGAATGAAGTTGAGGCCTGTCGGCCAGGGAGCCCTCTCTCTTTTTGGGATGACTTTGCCTATCTCTGCTCAGCTCTGTTATGTGTTTTATACTGTAGCCCCCAGAGAGCATCTCTCACTCTCTTAAGTCCCTTGAGTAGTAGATAAGAGCAGGGACTGTGGAATTCCAATCTACCCTTATTAATTCTGTGACTCTAATTTAAATGCAGGTAAATGATAACCAATATGTATATTGTTTCTGACCCTTCCCATGGTGCTGAGAACTGTTCTTGGCATTTTCTGTGGACTAACTCATTTAATTTTCACAACAGCTCTACTGAGGTATGCAAGCCACTGGACTTCGTAAGCTTCAGTTTCCTCTTCTGAAACATGAACATAATAGGACCTACCTTCCAGGGTTCATTGTGAGGACTAAAGGAGGTAGTCCTCACACAGTCCCTGGCTTGGGAGCTCTCAAGAAGCATTCACCGGGCTGGTTTTGCCCTTAGGGACAGCACGGTTCCACATGGTTCTTCCACATTTAAACCCTGTCTCCTTTCCGGACTGGGCAGCATAAACAGGTTTGGGGGCATCTACTATCCCCCGACCCCTGTCTTCTGCCCTCCACCCTCTGCCTTCCATTTCAGACAGTCACCTGCCATGGGTAGAGTGATGGTCTGGGGCTTTTGAAGTTGGAGTTTGCAAGGCTGGGCCATGCCAGGCTACCCCCACCCCGAGCTCTCTAGGTGCAGAGGACAGCCAAGTCCTCGGAGGCCGCCCCTGCAGCCCTGCGGCTGTCCACCCGACAGCAGATCAACCTGTGTGCCTCCCTTTGATGTGAGTCCTCAAACTGGAGCCTCGTGCCCTGCTCTGAGAACCCGAGCTTTGAAGTTGGCCTATAAACTGAGCTTTCAGGAAAAAAGTTGTCTGTTGTGCCTCAGAGCACGGCCGGGCCCTGTAAAAGCACGCGGAGTGCCATGAACACCTGATGAATAATTCTTTTTGGGCCCAAGAAAGATTCATTCCATTTAAAGGAGAGGAAAATTCCCTTGACCTTTTCATTGAAGTTCTAGGGGTGGGGGTTGGAGGGGCACTTAGAGAAGGTTTTTTGTCTTCTCACTAAAGCCACATGGAGCAGGCAGTTTGTCTCCAAGAGCTGAGCTCCAGTGACTGCTCCAAAGGGCTTCCTATCCCTGACTCCCGACCGCAGGTCCACTCAGCCAACACCCCCTTCACACTCCCTGCCTCCCACCGTGACTGAGGGAGAAGACTGGGTCCTCTCCCAGAAGGAGAGGCCTCTCTCCAGACCAAACCATGTTGGAAATGGCAAGGCTTACGGACTCTACTGCTTTCTTTTCCTTCCAGGGCCTGGCATGGCGAAGGGGTGAGGCAGACATGAATGTGCCTGGATTTCTCACCTGAAGGAGCCCTGAAAACAGTCTGACAGTTGCCGAGTGCTTCCTCTGCCAGGCCCTCGGCCTTCTTTTGTGCGTGACTAGATAATAGGATGTAAGTTTGTGTGTAGTTTTCTGAGATCATTCCTTTTTTTTTTTTTTTTTGGAGACGGAGTCTCCCTCTGTCACCCAGGCTGGAGTGGGCAGTGGCATGATCTCGGCTCACTGTAATCTCTGCCTCCCAGGTTCAAGCGATTTTCCTGCTTCAGCCTCCTGAGTAGCTGGGATTACAGGTGCACGCCACCATGCCCAGCTAATTTTTGTGTTTTTAGTAGAGATGGGGTTTCACCATGTTGGCCAGCGTGGTCTTGAGCTCCTGACCCCAGGTGATCTGCCTGCCTCGGCCTTCCAAAGTGCTGGCATTACAGGCATGAGCCACTGTGCCCGGCCAAGACCTTTCTTTATGGCAAATATAACGTACCTATAGAAGGTACACACAAAAGAATGTTCAGCTCAGTGAGTGATCAGAAGGCAAACACCTGCGTAACCACTCTTCAGTCGAGAAATAGAAGTGTGCCAGGGTGCTGGCAGCCCTGGTCCTGCCCGTGCCTGCTCAGGAGGCCCTCCCACTCCTGCAAGGGATAGCACTGCACCGACTTTTGTGGTAACTACTTACTTGCTATTCTTTACAGTGTTACCGTCTAAGCAGACATCACAGAATACAGTAGCTTAGTTTGATTTGTTTTCTGAAATTTCTACAAATAGAATAATTTTCTCAAATAGAAATTCCTTTATGTCCAACTTGTTTTCATTAAACATCTTTTATATTCATTTGTGTCGCATGTAACTATGTTTCACCCATTTTTGCTGCTGTATGCGAAAGTATTCCACTGCATGGATATCCAACAATTATTGATCTGTTTTACCTAACAATTATTGATCTGTTTTATTGTTGAAGGACATTAGGGCTTTTACCAATAATGTTATTGCTATTACAATAGCAGTACTGTAATACTGCTATTATAAATAATGCTGCTATTAACATTTCTGTGCATGTCTGTTGGTGTGCATGCAAAGTGTAGAGGTGCTATGTCAGAGGATAAGCATATCTTCACATTAGGTAGAAAATGCCAAACTGTTTTCCAACATAGTGGTACTAATTTATGCTCCCACCATCACTATATGAGTTGTTGTCCATCCTCATTGTGGCAGCCAGCTTCTGAAATGGCCCCAAAGATCCTCACCTCTTGGTATTCACACCCTGTGTAATCTCCTCTTCTTAGGTGTGGGCTGGAGATAGTAACTCACTTCTACTGCATAGGATGTGACAGAAGGTAATGGATGTCACTTTCAAGATGAGGTTACAAAAAGGCCTCTATCTTGGGCACCCTCCCTTGCATCCTCACCTGCTTACTGCGAGGGAAGCCCTGTAGTGAGCTAGTGGAAGGAGGTCTACCCAGCAAGGAACGGACACCTGACCGCAACCAGTGAGGACCTGAGACCTGCCGCAATCACCTGAGCGAACTTGCAAGTGAGTTATCCCCCCCAGTCAAGTCTTGGGTGACTGCAGTCCTAGCTCACACCTCCATTACAGCTTTGTGGGAGACCCTGAGCCAGAGACACTCAGCTAAGCCCTGATTCCTGACACATGGAAATGGTGAGATAATAAATGTTTGTTGTTTTAGGCCATCAAGTTTTGAGGTAATTTGTCACACAGTGGTAGATAATATACCCACCAAAAGTTTTCATTATTTTAAAATTTTAGCCATTTTGATGAGTATAAAGTAAGCTTAACTAGCATCTTCCTGACCATTAACAGAGTCAAGCAGCTTTTTAAATGTTCCTTGACCACTTGGATTTCCTTTTTTGTAAAGCCTGTCATGTCTTGCCATTTTTCTATTGAGTTGCATATCTTTTTCTTAGTGATTTGTAGGGATTCTAGATTTCTAGGGTAGCCGGGGTTACTGCCAGAAAACAGAGCCTGAGGCCAGGGCTTGCAGGCAGAGCGTTTATTTGGGAATGTCCTAGGGAATCACAGTGGAAAGGAAATGAGAGGAAACCAATCGAAGAGTGGCTTCTCCAGAGCTGGTCACTGTTGTGGGAAACTTGGACTCAGTCTCACTGAGACCTTCCTTCTAAGGGGCCATGTAAAATGCACCTCAAAATTATCCACTTGAGAATGAAAGAAGGGAGCACTTATCCTCTAGCTCAGGGCTCCTTTTGACCAAGGGGTCCCCATGGGGTGTTAAGCCCCTCACTTTTCCAGATCATACACGTGTGAGTGATTCCCACATGAACTGCACACTGGGGCCACTGAGAAGCCCTGGGGCAAAGGGTGAAGATGCCATCTTGCAGCAGTGATAGCCATAGCAGAGGAAAATGTGGCCGAGAGGATGTGAGGTGGAGCGTGGGAAGTATCTGCCCCACAGCCTCTTAGGGATTGTATGTAAATATCTTCTCCCCTCTGTGGCTTGCTTTTCCACTCTCTTCATGGTGTCTTGATGAATAGACATTACTAATTTTAAGGTAGCAGAGTTGATAAATTTTCCCTTTATAGTTTGTAGGGTTTTGTATTCTGTTTAAAAAGTCCTGTACTGGCTGGGTGTGGTGGCGCATGCCTATAATCCCAGCACTTTGGGAGGCTGAGGCAGGCAAATCACCTGAGATCAGGAGTTTGAGACCAGCCTGACCAACATGGTGAAACCTCATCTCTACTAAAAATACAAAAATTACCCAGAGGTGGTTGTAGGCATCTGTAATCCCAGCTATTGGGGAGGCTGAGGCAGGAGAATCACTGGAACCTGGGAGATGGAGGTTGCAGTGAGCCAAGATTGCACCACTGCTCTCCAGCCTGGGTGACAAAGCTAGACTCCATCTCAAAAAAAAAAAAGAAAAAAAAAAGTCCTGTATTTAAGTCATAAGAATGTTCTGCTATGAGATGTTCTAGGATCTTTATTGTTTTGTCTTTCACAGATTTACAGTTTACCTGGAATTGATTTTTAGGTAAGGTATGAAGTGGGTATCAGATTTCATTTTTTTCCAAATAGATATCCAGCTTACTGAAAAATCTATTACTTCCTACTGCTGTAGAATGCCACCTTATCATAAATCAAATATATATGTGTGCAAATCTATTTCTGGGCTCTTTTTTTTGTATTTCATTTTCTATTTGTCTAGAATGCCAATATCACAATATTTTAATTACTGGAGCTTCATAGTAAGTTTTGATACCCAGGAGAGCAAGGCTTCTATCTCTCTTGTTCTTATTCTTCACAAATGCTTCGTTGATTTTGGTCTTTGCATTTCCTCATAAATTTCAGAGCCAGCTTGCTAAGTCTCCCCCATCACTTCCAATTGGATTTCAAAAAACTGAGCTGCATTGCATTTAGATGACTTTGGGGCAAACTGCATCTCTACAATACTGAGTCTTCTAATCCTTGAGCATGGAATCCTAATCCATTCATTTATTTAGGCTTTTAAAATTTTCTCTCCAAAATGTTTTATTTTTATTTATTTAGAGGTGGGGGTCTCTCTCTGTCACCCAGGCTACAGTGCAGTGGCATGATCATAGTTCACTACAGCCTCGAACTCCTGGGCTCAAGGGATCCACTCGCCACAGCCTCCCAAGTAGCTGGGATTACAGGTGCAAGCCACCATACCCAGCCTTCAAAATGTATTATAGAAAAAAAGCATTCTGCTTTTATCAATGGTGACAAGAATGCTTTGAACCAACTTTTCCACTGAGAACAAGGAGAAAAGCAGGCTAAGATTTTAAAAAACATATTTGAAGCATTGGAAAGCATTTGAAGCCCTACTATCAACAGAGTGAAAGTTTGTGGAGCCAAGATCCAGAGGAAAGGAAGAAAGGTAGGGGATTTGAGCTCAGCATTTGATGCCACTTTTCTTCTCAGGTGGATTGTCTAGCCCAAAAGCTGCAGCTGAGAGCCCAAGAAGCTGCTCAGCAGCGATTTGACTCCAAGCAGCTGTTCTTTGATAGACTCCTATAGTTGCACCCTGTTCATATGCCTAGCAGTCAGCCAAGGACCCAAGTGGGTATCTTTGTACAGATTTGGGGGGCTCTAGAGTTCCTTTGTCTCCAGTACTCTTTCCTTCAAATCCCAGTCACCTTGACAGCCCTCAATGCTGATCTTTGTTTCTTCTGCCCACTGAGATTGTTGCCACTTCAGTTTGGACTTGTTTCCTTTGCAGTGGTTTGAAAGTGGGCTAAGGAAGAAATCTGGGTTGAATGTAGGACTCTCCTTGTGTGCTTCCCTTCTCTCAATGATCATAAGTCCTGTGTGGGTTGGCCAACACAAATTTCTTTGCTTTTATTCTTGAAGAATATTTTCACTGGGTATAGGATTCTGAATTGGTGGTTATTTTATTTTTTTTTCAGTGCTTTGAAGGTATCACTACATTTTATTTATTTAGAGATGGGGGTCTGGCTTTGTCACCTAGGAAGTTTCTGGCTTCCTTTGCTTCCGTTCAGAAGTCGGTTGTCCTGGCTTGGCATGGTGGCTCGCACCTGTAATCCCAGCACTTTGGGAAGCCGAGGCAGGTGGATCACTTGAGCTCAGGGGTGCGAACCAGCCTGGGCAATAAAGTGAGACCCTGTCTCTACAAAAAAATATAAAAAAGTAACCGGGCATAGTGACATTTGCCTATGGTCCCAAGTACTCAGGGGGCTGAGGTGGGAGGATTGCTTGAGGCTTGAAGGTCAGGGTTGCAGTAAACCATGATCACGCCACTGCCCAGCCTGGGTGACAGAGCAAGGCTCTCTGTCTCAAAAAAAAAAAAAAAAAAAAAAAAGTCAGTTGTCCTGTTTTTGTTCCCTTAATTATAATGCATCTTTTTTCTCTGCATTTATTTTTCTTCTTGTCTTTGGTTCATGGCATTTTTCCTATAATATGCCTAGATGTGATTTTCCTTTGTTGTGTTGTTTTGTTGTTGTTTTTGAGACAGAGTCTCATTTTGTTACCAAGCTAGAGTGTAGTGGCATGATCATAGCTCACTGCATCCTTGAACTCCTGGGCTCAAGAGATCCTCCTGCCTCAGTCTCCTGGGTAGCGGGACTACAGGCATGCACCACTACACTTGGCTAATTTTTTTTTATTTTTTGTAGAGACGGAGTCTTGTCATGTTGCCCAGGCTGCTCTTGAACTCCTGGCTACAAGCAGTCCTCCCCTCTCAGCCTCCCAAAGCGCTGGGATTATAGGATGAACCACCTTCCCTCACCTAGGTGTGGTTTTCCTTGTCTTTATCCTGTTTAGGTTTTGTAGGGATTCTCAAACCTGTGGGTGGGCCATCTTTTGTCAGTTTTGAAATATTCTCATCCATTATCTCTTTTAAAATTTGATTTTCAGCCAGGCATGGTGGCACATGCCTGTAGTTCCAGGTACTTGGCTGACGCGGAAGGATTACTTGAGCCCAGGAGTTTGAATCTAGCCTGAGCAACATAGTGAGACTGTGTCTCTTAAAATGTTTTTTCAAATTGGTTTTCTTTATACTCTCCTTTCTCTCTTGCAGGGAGTCCCTCAATTATTTGAATGTTAGCCCTTTTTACTCTCCATTATGCAAGAATCCATTACACCATCATGAGAAAGATTTGACAAATCAATTAGTCTTTTCTCTTACCAAAGTGCTTCTGCCACTCAAATTCTCCTGTACTCTGAAGCAGTGTCTATTTCTGACATCAGCTGTGGCAAAACCCATAAACTTCTTGGAATTTGGACAGTCATCTTTTGTTTCAAGAACATAGGACAAAAGATGTGGAGAATTTTCCTAGTCGCAAGGTTAAATGTTTAAAGTTATAGGCTGCACTATGCCTGTCCTCAGTGCCAGGTCCTGAGTGACCGAGGGACCCATATGCTCTTGGATCAATATGCATGTATTCTTGATATGCAGGGCCCTCTAAAGCATGGGCCCCTGAGGCAGGAGCCCATCTTACGTGGGTTTAAGGGAGGGTTTCTCAATCTCAACATTATTGACATTTGGGCCAGATAATTCTTGCTGTGTGGGGCTGTCCTGTGCATCAAAGGATGGTTAGCAGCATCCCTGGTGTCTACCCACTAGATACTAGTAGTGCCTCCCAGTTGTGACAAACAGAAATATCTCCCAATATTGCCAATGTTCCCTGGCCAAGGCAGGGAAAGTGGGTGGGTCGCAAAATTATTTCTGGCTCAGAACCATGAGCTTAAGGATAATACTCCAGACAGGAAAGGCCCACATGAACAGTTCTACTTGGAACTTAATATCAAGAAATATTCTACTTAACGAATAAAAGAAAGCACATCACTAGTTTAACCAGAGACATGGGTTATTCTGAATTGTGTGTTTTCCTTTGGTTTCAGCTGTTTGCAAGCTTCAAGCTGAGTTTCAAGTTTACTACATTAGCTATGTGGGCCTCAGTTTTCTGGATAGATCTTTTATTTCTAATATATTAATTCTTGTGGAAATGGCTTCATGTGGTTTGAAGAGCTTGTTAGGGAAAATTGCCATATGAAACTTCAGCCTTAGGAGGGCCAACATCACTCTTGTTGCCCAGGCTGGAATGCAGTGAATGGCACAATCTCGGCTCACCGCAACCTCTGTCTCCTGGGTTCAAGTGATTCTCCTGCCTCAGCCTCCCAAATAGCTGGGATTACAGGCATGCGCCACCACACCCGGCTAATTTTGTATCTTTAGTAGAGACGGGGTTTCTCCATGTTGGCCACGTTGGCCTCGAACCCATGACCTCAAGTGATCCAGCCATCTCGGTCTCCCGAAGTGCTGGGATTACAGGCGTGAGCCACCACGCCCGACCCTTGAAGCAGTTTTGAGAGCAATGAACAGCAGTTGTGGGAGTTGGAGAGAGCAGGAAAGGCACTGTTCGGTAATGGTGGTGGGCATACCTTGTGAGGAACATACAGGAGGTGTTGCTTGGGTTTTTCCTGTGTCAGAAATAACGGTGAGGATGCTTTCTGAGAGTAGGGTGGAAAGCTGAAGTCTAGAAATCAAGCCAGTGGGGATTCAAGCCATAGTAATTTGGGTGTTAAAGTTAATATGTACTTTTAGTTTAGAGACAGAATAATGAAGTCATTTCTTCTCTTAGAAATCACTCAAAAGCAACAGAGAATGAGAAACAGAAGTGCAAACTCCAGCTTCAACAAAACTAGGAGACATCTCAAACTCTTAATTCTAAAATAGGTGAAAGAGTTGAAAAGGTAGTGAATATAAAGTGAGAATACAGGAGGATGGCCGCTTCTGCAGGGTCTGAGTAAGCTAACTGGAGTGTCTTCCTTAAGTGAAGTGATTTGTAGGACCAGTCTGTCAGAGTGGAAAGGACAAAAAGAGACCTGGCATTCTGACAGCCCTATAATGCCTGATTTTCACCGTCAGAGTTACAGTGGTTCCCACAACCCTGAATCATGAAAGAAATTTCTGCTAGCTTGACCACTCTCCAACACGAAAATCCACAAATAACTGGGAAGAATCTCATTTAAAGATGAGTCATCAGTTTTCCCTATCTAGGTATATAGCAATTCCTTCCTAAAAAGGAGTTTAAAAAAAAAAAAGAACAAATAAAAAACTATTTATTTATTTATTTATTTATTTATTTTGAGATAGAGTCTTTTGCTCTGTCGCCAGGCTGGAGTGCAGTGGTGCGATCTCGGCTCACTGCAACCTCCACCTCCCGGGTTCGAGCGATTCCCCTGCCTCAGCCTCCCACGCAGCTGGGACTACAGGCATGCGCCACCATGCCCGGCTAATTTTAGTAGAGACGGGGTTTCACCATGTTGGCCAGGACGGTCTTGATCTCCTGACCTCATGATCCGCCCACCTCGGCCTCCCAAAGTGCTGCAATTACAGGCGTGAGCCATCACGCCCAGCCAAAACTTATTTTTTTAAGAGACAGGGTCTCACTCTGTTTCCCAGGCTGGAGTACAGTGGTGCATTCATAGTTCACTGCAGCCTCAAACTCCTGGGCTCAAGTGATCCTCCCATCTCAGCTTCCTGAATAGCTGGGACTACAGGCATGCACCATCACACCCAGCCAAGAGTTCATTCGTGACTCCTCTCTTACATAATACATTCAATCTTTAAGCAAATACTGTTGGCTCTACCTTCAAAATATATCCAGAATCTACTTCTCACCACTCCCATTACCACCCTAGTCAAAGCCCTTGGGCTCACCTAGAATATTGCCATCATCTAATTTTCACAGTTGGCTTCCCAAGTTTTTTTTTTTTTTAAATTAGTGTGACATGATCTAATATCGCAGCTTAAGCAATATTAGATCATATCACACTAATAAAAAATATCTGCAAGTTCTTCTCATTCTCCTCAGAATAAAACTCAAAGTTCATATCATGGCTTTAATGATCGTAATTCCTGCTATCTCTTTGAACTCATAACCCTCTGCTGACCCTAGCTTATTATTTTCATTACATCTCTTAACCCTGTTTTAATATTTAGCACCATCTGACATATATATGAGATATATATATATATATTTACACATGGTGGCTCATGCCTGTAATCCCAGCTATTTGGGAGACTGAGGCGGCTGGATCACCAATTCAGGAGATCAAGACCATCCTGGCCAACATGATGAAACTCCGTCTCTACTAAAAGCCGAGATGGTGTATATAGATATATAACATATATGGTATATATGTATTATATAACATATATGGTATATATGTATTATATAACATATATGGTATATATGTATTATATAACATATATTATATGGTATATATGTAACATATATTATATGGTATATAACATACATGGTATATATATTATATATGTTTTATATACACCATATAATAAATATGTTTTATATATACCATATAATAAATATATGTATATTATGTTTTATATATACCATATAATAAATATATGTATATTATATATAACACATATTATATATTTATATATGTATATTATATATAACATATATTATATATTTATATATATATTTTTAATATATATATATAGTGTTTATTGTGTCTCCCCTCCACTAGAGTCTAAGCTTTATTAAAGCAGGGTCTGATTTTGTTTGCTGTTGTACTCCCAGTGCCTAAGACTGCCTGGCATATAGCAGGTGCTCAATAAATACTTGCAGTTGATCAGACAATTATAAAAAAGCTAGCACAAGCTCTGTATAAGGATATAATAGAGAGAAAAATAAATGGCAGATGAAACACACTCTCCAGAAAAATACTGCTTCAAAATATTTGAAAATTATGATGAAATATTTTACAATGACCTTAATATCTTAATTAAAGATTCATCTCTACAAGAACATACATCAGAAATAGAAGATAAGGCCAGGCACAGTGGTTCATGCCTGTAATCTCAGCACTTTGGGAGGCCGAGGCAGGCAGATCACTTGAGCCCAGGAGTTTGAGACCAGCCTGGCCAACATGGAGAAACCCCATCTCTACTAATAATACAAAAATTAGCCGGGTGTGGTGGCATGCGCCTGTAATCCCAGTCACTTGGGAGGCTGAAGCAGAATCACTTGCACCTGGGAGGCAGAGGTTGCAGTGACCCGAGATGGTGCCACTGCCCTCCAGCCTGAGTGACAAGAGTGAAATTGTGTCTCGAGAAGAAAAAAGGAAGATACAATGAAATGACAAAGAATGAAATGTGAGCTGGCAGAACTCAGGAAATCAAAAATAATCGCAAAAATGAAAGTGGGAATGATGGGGTATACAGTGTTTGAATCATGATAAGGGGAATAAGGAACAGGAATTATACAGAAAAATAACATAGAGATAGGAAATGACACATGCACATAATTGGAGTTCCTAAAGTAGAAAACGTCAATTTTCTGTTTTTATAGATGAAAGCACTGAGAAACTTTGCTCACATGATAAAAAGCCAACAATAGGTTTTAGGAATGTCAATCTTCCGAACTCTTAGGCCAAAAATCATAGTGATCTTGCATCAAGATTTATTTTTAATACATTAGCTGACAATTCACTTGTCTGCTAGTTTCATTGAGGGCATCTGACAGATGACAGAAACCATCTGACTTGCAAAGGGAGTCATTCAGGCCTCCACATAAACATGAATGTTTCAAATTGTCCCTTTGTTTGGACCCATGAAATATTTTATTCCCTGGGACAATTAAACACGGTATGTCTGGCATGGCTGAGAGGTATTGCCTTTCCTCTAGTGGGAGAAAGGCTGTGAAATAAGAGGCAGTTGTCTTAAGGCAGATCAATTTAGGAACAAATACATATGGATGTACAGGATTGGGAAATTATCTACCGAACCCCTTCATGTACTAAACGCGTATATTCCACTGGTTAACAATGCTAAGTACTGCTAACAGGTCAAGGGAAGAATTTACAAGTACTTATGTTTTAGGAAAATGTCAGTAATTGATTTGATTAAAGTTTTCAGTGCTCTTGTGTCTAGGGTGGGTAGGAGCCACACTGGAGTGGATTGAGGAAGGAGGGGATGGAAGTAAGAAATAGAGGCAGTAATAGAAAAGTTACTAAAATTAGATATAGATGAGAGAATTACACCCAACATATGCGGTACCTAGGACCAACTTCTTGTTTAAAAAGATATGAAATACTTGAACAAATGCCAAAAGAAAAGGGTCACAGATTAAGGGGGAGGTTGAAGACTCAAGGGAAGATAATAAGCACTACATTCACAAGGTTTAAAAGATTCAACAGGTTCACACCTGTAATCCCAACATTTTGGGAGGCTGAGGCAGGAGGACTGCTTGAGACCAGGAGTTCAAGACCAGCCTGGGCAACATAGCCAGTCTCTACAAATTAATTAAAAAATTAGCGAGGTGTGGTGGTACACACCTGTGGTCCCAGCTACTCAGGAGGCTGAGGTGGGAGGGGCTTGAGCCCGTTGAAGTTAAAGCTGCAGTGAGCCATGACCATGATCATGCCACTGAACTCCAGCTTGGGTGACAGAGCAGGACCCCATCTCGGGGCGGCAGAGGGGATGGTGGGAACCAGGAACCAGCACTTATTGATCACTTATCTATGCACTAAGCTTTTTGCTCATTTTACCTAAGTCTCACAATAACTATGCAAGGGGGTTACTGTTACTATCCTCATTTTACTTACCCAGAAAGGAGACCCAGAGAGATCAACTTATGCTCAAGGTCACCGAGTTTAGCCTTGTGGTAGAGTTGGGATGTCACAACCTAGAGCACAGAATCTTGTCCATGGCTGTGGATTTAGTAAGTGAAGTTCAGGGAATTTGTGCCTGAAGGTCTCTATTTTTATGTAAGATAGAAGGCAAGGACATGTTAAGAGTGAAGGAAAAAAGGAGGGTAACAAGTTTCAGAGTATAAGTTTTACATAGTAAGAATGGAGAGCTGACTAGAGAAAATAAGGGTAATGGGCAGTGCTGAGGTCAGTTAAAACCAATTTTTACTAATACGGATTTATACATTTGGTGATCTTTCTCCAGAAATAACTGGTGAGGGTAGGAGGGCTTGGATACATCTAGGGCTGGGAATTTTCCAGGAAGTCGTTTGGGTTAATAATCATGATACTGAATTCATAGATCAGGAAGCCTAGATAGGACTTACAGAGGTGGAAACAGACTACGCCCTAACACAGAGCAGGTATAAAGGAGGAGTTGGTTAGAAGTGAATATTTTTATTGAGTGATTTTAGAAGTTGTTTTCGGATATTGCAAGTATTTAGGATGTGGCTGTGGTGGAAACAAGTAATGGAACCAAAGCCCTGTGTGTAAGTAGTCACTGAAGCTAAGCAGGTAGCTGAAATTTATTTCCCCCAAATTTACTGAAAGAATGTGACCTTTGTGCTCTCAAACTATGGTTCAGGCACTCCAGACTTTTTTTCTGTATCTTCAATTCTCTCAGATTTAAAAAATTATACTAGAGAAGAGGACTTTTGCTTATGAATACAAACAACATTGCAATCTGTATCTGCAAACATTCTTTTCAATAGATGGTTAGGTTATGGATACAAGTAAACACTTGGATATAAGGCAAACATTTAAAAGTGCATTTCAGGTATTAAATTATGAATGATATGGAAAAGTTGCCACTAAACTTTCCACTGAATAGTGTTTCACAGCACAAAAATAATCTATTTTCCTGATACTTTTTTAGTATGGATACTAAGACAGCATGACATCAGTTGTCTAATTTTTTTCCAATTTGATTTAAAAAACCCGCATGTTCATGCTTAAAAGATAGCATTATGTTTAATGGGTGCTAGGAAACCAGGCCACATGGACCAATAGACCTAAATTTACTCTAACCCTGAATTTTGTTAATACCCAATACATGAATTAATTGAAATCTGGATTTCTCTATACGGAGATGAAGAAAGTCTTCTAGTGCTCCTATTTCCTTATCAGAAACAAGACCATATCAACAACCCAACATTTAAATAATGAACTGAAAATACTTTTAAAAACCATAAAACTCATCTCTATCCCATTCTTAAGTAAAAATCAATCTTCACTTTCTACTTAGTTATAAGCAATCCCACAGACATTTGAAAATCAGTGGGCAAACTAAAATTGTTGAATAAAGCCAAACTTTTTCAAACCAAGTATTTGTTAAATGTCATATGTACTGTCTACTATCAAGTGATTCAATATTTTACTATAGAGGGTAGCATCTATTTTTCAAAAATGTGAGAAATTAAAAAAAAAAAAACAAGGCAACAACTTTGGGGTCTGATACATGAAATATACTGCAAGATAGAGTCTATCAACCAGAAATCACCTGTTCTACTTGCTAAATTTCTCTAACACATTCTAAATTTTTTTTTTTTGAGATGGAGTTTTGCTCTTGTTGCCCAGGCTGGAGTGCAACGGGGTGATCTTGGCTCACTGCAACCTCCACCTCCTGGGTTCAAGTGATTCTCCTGCCTCAGCCTCCTGAGTAGCTGGGATTACAGGCATGCACCACCACGCCCAGCTAATTTTGTATTTTCAGTAGAGATGGGGTTTCTCCATGTTGGTCAGGCTGGTCTCAAACTCCTGACTTCAGGTGATCCAGCCACCTCAGCCTCCCAAAGTGCTGGGATTATAGGTGTGAGCCACCGCAACTGGCAACACGTTCCAAATTTCAAAGTGACATAAGAATAATTTTTAAAAATTCCAGCACTCCAAGGCCGGGCGTGGTGGCTCACACCTGTAATCCCAGCACTTTGGGAGGCCAAGGTGGGTGGATCATGAGGTCAGGAGATCAAGACGATCCTGGCTAACACCGTGAAACCCCGTCTCTACTAAAAATACAAAAAATTAGCCAGGAGTAGTGGCACATGCCTGTAGTCCCAGCTACTTGGGAGGCTGAGGCAGGAGAATCGCTTGAACCCGGGAGGCAGAGGTTGCAGTTAGCTGAGATCACGCCACTGCACTCCAGCCTGGGTGACAGAGCGAGACTCCATCTCAAAAAAAAAAAAAAAAATCCAACACTCCAAATACATCCTTTAAGTATGTAGATGTATAATAGTTCAGCTCACAAACAGGTGTGACTAAAGCCTTTGAACTTGTTACTTATAAACATTAAGAATTTGGACCCAATTATCCAAAGATCCATTTACTAGCTCACAATGCAATTTGTGTTAATCAGCTGTACAAATCAACCACCTAATAGCAGTCAGATGATTCTTATCTCACACCAACAGAAACAGCAATAAAATTAGAAAGTAATACTTTTTAGTAATTAATCAATAAAATAGCACTGGGATAAAATGAAGAGAATTTCTTGTTTCAGCTTCTTATCAGTAAGCCTTTCCTCATTTGTAGATAATGAGGATAAAGGTATCACAGCCAAATATGGGAAACTGCTCTTTATTTAGACCTTTGGGACAAAATTAACTTTGGTCACACATTACTTAAAAAAAAAAAAAAAATTCAGTTTTACATATTTCTAAATAGATAGAACTAAATGATCAGAGAAATAATTTCTTCTGTAAAAATTGGCCAAATTTTATCAAAAATCTAACATACGATATAATCCAAATTATAAAAAGACTACTTGGGATCATAATATTCCAAATGTATGACAGTTATAACTCCATCTTAACAAGTGTGAAAAGTACTTGCTCTCATGTTGCTTTGGTCCAAAAAGAGTAGAGCTAACTCAGTAACAGGAAACTAAGTACCCAATCTTTTGCCAAAATTAATTTAGATTGTGACTGGCAGCAGAAATATCCATAATGAACAGCTCTACTATAACAAAGAAGAATACTTTTCATGAACATATCACAGTATCAAATACATTTTTATAAGAGAAAAATATGAAGGAAATGATAAAATAGCTATCACAAACAAAAAGAAGCATTTCCCCCATAAGGTGAATTAGAGGGTTGATGATGCTAATATGAAAGGAAGTTGAGTACTGTATTTATTTCTTATTTTATACAACTCTTACTCTTTACAAAAATGGTTATAGTCATGCCCATAAAAGTGTAACCCATGGCATTTGAAAGCAAACACTCTTTGTAATTATTTAAAAGGGCCTTTTTAAAAATTATAATACAAAGGTCTGTGCTCTAAAAGCAGTCCTCCACTGTGCATTATAACAATAAGGCTTACTTTTAATACAAAGACTAAGCGTTTGGGAGTTATGAACCACTGGATTTAACAAACATCATTTTATAATTGCTTTTTGCATCTTTTTTGTTTTTGGGATCCTCCACTTCATCAGGGTGCTCAGCAGCTTGGAGTTCTTCAGCAGATTCTTCTTTCTCTGACTCTGAATCGCTTTCAGAATCATCTGGACTTTCAGGATCAGGTGAATCATCATCGTCATCATCATCATCTCCAGCCACATCACCTTCTCCATCATGATCTTCTACCTAAAACATCAATCAACAGGCTCTTTTAAAAATAAACATTAGCCCATACAAAATCTGAGAAAGACCATAAGTTCTGTCAGTCTTAGAAACACTCTACTTTGTAGCCATTAGAACAACAGCTTTAAGACTTGAGTAGAATTTTAAGAAAGAGCTCTGTCTGGCTGGGCCCAGTGGCTCATACCTGTGGCTGGGATTCCAGCTACTCAAGAGGCTGAGAGGCAGGGGGATTGCTTGAGGCCCAAAGTTTGAGACCAGCCTGGGCAACATAGTGAGACCCTGTCTCTTTTTCAAAAAAAAAAAAAAAAAAAAAAAAAGAGAGGGAGAGAGAAACTAAAAAAAAAGATAAAAGAAAAAAATTAGCCAGGCATGGTGGTGCGTGCCTGTAGTTCTAGCTACTCGGGAGGCTGAGGTGGGAGGATTGCTTGAGCCTAGGAGTTCAAGGCTGTAGTGAGCTATGATCATGCCACTACATTCCAGCCTGTGTGACAGAGCAAGACTCCATTTCTTCTTTTTTTTTTTTGAGACGGAGTCTTGCTCTGTCGCCCAGGCTGGAGTGCAGTGGCGCAATCTCCACTTACTGTAAACTCCACCTCCCGGGCTCACGCCATTCTCCTGCCTCAGGCTCCGGAGTAGCTGGGACTACAGGTGCCGGCCACCACGCCCGGAGAATTTTTTGTATTTTTAGTGGAGACGGGGTTTCACCATGTTACAGCCAGGATGGTCTCGATCTCCTGACCTTGTGATCCGACCGCCTCGGCCTCCCAAAGTGCTGGGATTACAGGCGTGAGCCACCGCGCCCGGCCAAGACTCCATTTCTTAAAAGACAAAAGAAAACAAGAGGGGAGGTGCTCTGAAGATCACACACTTATCTCCCCTCCCCTAGTTTGAAAACCACGGTATTATATTTTCCCGAAAGGAACAATTTTTTAAATTAATAAGGCATGTTAACCACTGACCTTTATGTAGAAATCAGTTATCAATGTTTTGCACACTGTATTACTTTGGAGTAAACAGTAGTCACACATAAATTCATAATATAAAAAGAGATCACTTACGAAACAACTGAAAAAAAAAAAAAAAAAAAAAGGCTCTCCTAAACCATTATTTTAAACTTAAATGAAATATTTTACTTAACTTGTGAGCATGTTGTTGTTCACGCCTATTAAAAATGTGCCCTGGCCAGGCGTGGTGGCTCATGCCTGTAGTTCCAGCACTTTGGGATGCGGAAAGATCGCTTGAACCCAGGAGTCTTGAGACCAGCCTGGGCAACATAGCAAAACTCTGTCTCTACAAAAAATACAAAAATTAGCTAGGCATGGTGGTGCAGGCCTATATCCCAGGTCCTCAGGAGGCTAAGGTGGCAGTGAGACTGTGCCACTATACTCCAGCCTGGGTGACAGAGTTGAGAACCTGTCTCAAAAAAGGGGGAAAGAAAGGTGCTCTAGTGATTAAGCAGAATTTTCATTTTTAGAAAACACACTTTAAAATCCTTACAAACAGGCCAGGTGAGGCTGGACATGGTGGCTCAAGCCTGTAATGCTAGCACTTTGGGAGGCTGAGGCGGGTGGATTGCCTGAGCTCAGTAGTTCAAGGCCAGCCTGGGCAACATGGTGAAACCCTATCTCTACTGAAATACAAAAAATTAGCCCCTTGTGGTGGCATGCACCTGTAATCCCAGCTACTTGGGAGGCTGAGGCAGAATTGCTTGAACCCGGGAGGTGGAAGTTGCAGTGAGCTGAGATCGAGCCACTGCACCCTAGCCTGGGGCAACAGAGAGAGACTGTCTCCAAAAGAAAAATAAAAGGCCGGGTGTGGTGGCTCACACCTGTAATGCCAGCACTTTGGGAGCCCAAGGTGGGTGGGATCACCTGAGGTCAGGAGTTTGAGGCCAGCCTGGTTACATGCTGAAACCCCATCTCTACAAAAATTGGCTGGGCGTGATGGCAGGCGCCTGTAATCCCAGCTACTCAGGAGGCTCAGGCAGAAGAATCACTTGAACCCGGGAGGTGGAAGACATCGCACCACTGCACTCCAGCCTGGTGACAGAGTGAGACTCCATCTCAAAAAAAAGAAAAAACAACCCCACACAAAATCCTTAGAAACATCTCTCCTGATTATCTACAGAGACCAGTAGGGCATATACAATTATTTTTAAGATAACTACATACAGAAAGCTTTCCACATGGGATTCTTGATTGCTAGGGTAATCTAACAGCAATAAGTGGTACCAAATTGAAAACTAATTATCTTCCCAATGAAAGTAAGTTAATTACTACCTCACTGAAGCCAAGTCCACAATGTCGCCGATATCTTCCTGATAATTTACTGTCCATACTTTGCTGATATTGAGACTCCAGTTCTTCATTAATTTTCTTGTCTTCTTCCCCTGCATGTCCAGGATACTTTAGTTATGTTTCAGTCAAATTAATAATTTACACAAAAACCCATAATACAGACGCTATTATACTCAGGGCTGATTTATCTAATTGTGACTAATTTTACTATGAATTTTGAGAATTTATGCCATAGGTGGTTACCTGATAGAAAATAAAATGCCTGATGTTGAGATAGCATAAATATTTATTACTAAGCACTTTGGGTATTAAATGTTTTAGCTTACTTAATAAGTAGATGTTATCCTGAAAGTTTTTTTTGTAGTCACTTAATAAAAACTCTCTAACAAACAGAATTATCTATCTTTGCACAAAAACAGTGAAAAAAGCTAGGCACTTCTGTTCAGCAAATGGCTAAATAAAATGGTCATGTACTGACTCTTCTTTATGCCTTTCTTTGCTTATCAAGTTTATCAGAGCAACTTAAAGTTTAAAGCAGCAGTTTCCAACCTTTTTGGCACCAGGGACTGGTTTTGTGGAAAACAATTTTTCCATGGAGGGGGGTGGTGGTGGTTTTGAGATGATTCAAGTGTATTACATTTATTATGTACTTTATTATTATCACATCGTAATATATAATGAAATAATTGTACAACTCACCATAATGTAGAAGCAGTGGGAGCCCTGAGCTTGTTTTCCCTGCCACTAGACGGTCCCATCTAGGGGTGATGGGAGACAGTGACACCCTAAGTGTGTTGCTTATGTCCAGTCTACTCTGTAATCTTGTTTGGCTGCTGTCACTACAGAAAACCCTGTTTCACAAAGATAGGAGGTTGGAAATGGAAGCAGGCTTTCCAGTGCTTTCGTGGCAATCTCAGGATATTCCACTTTGTCTTTAATCCAGAATGTATAGAGATGTGAAGTTGTCTCAAACATACTTTTAAGGGCAACGTCATTTGTGATCTTAAGCAGCTGATCCTCTTCTAGCATGAACAAAGTCGATTCACCTGGCTTATTCACAAATGGGTTGTGAATCCATTCCTTCCCAGTTCGGGGCTCTTTCGTGGCTGGAAAATAATACTCAAACTCTTTGAAGGCTGAGATAGGTGATCATGTGCCAGCTGGGAGAAAAACGGTCCTGGCTCAGTCTCTTTTAAAATCTCTGCTAATGTTTGAAACATGTCAAAAAATCCCAATGTTCACTTGTGGCCCCCATAATACCAGTTTGGCTTTGAATGCAGCCACTCTATCTGCCAACTTGAACACAGTTTTGTTCTCCCCTGAGGTGACAGATTGAATATGTCACACAAGCAAGTTTTTTTTTTTTTTTTTTTTTTTTGAGAGAGTCTCGCTCTCTTGCCCAGGCTGGAGTACAGTGGCATGATCTCGGCTCATTGCAACCTCTGCCTTCCAGGCTCAAATGATTCTCGTGCCTCAGCCTCCTGAGTAGCCGGGATTATAGGCGTGTGCCACCACGCCTAGCTAATTTTTGTATTTTTTAGTAAAGACGAGGTTTCTCCCCTTTGGCCAGGCTGGTCTCAAACTCCTGGCCTTAAATGATCTGCCTGCCTTGGCCTCCCAAAAGTGCTGTAATTACAGGCGTGACCCACCATGCCTGGCCAAGTAAGCAAGTTTTGTGACCCAATTCTGTGTCAACAAAATGTGCTGCCAGTGGTGACTTTTTCTAAAATGAAATCTCTGGAGCAGCTATTGTAACTGAAAAACTGTGGCCAGTGATCTACCTTTAGGAAGCCATCTCTCTTCTGTGTATAAGAGAAGATGTGTGCTCTGTGTCCATCTTCTCACAGAGCTACATGAACAGATGTGAATTAAGGGCATGTACTTTAATGTGGTTGAAAATTTTAATCACATCCTACAAAATGGTAAGTTCAGGTGGCATTTTTCAACTAGCCAGCATCTCTACAGATGACACAGTACACAGACTCACATTCAGAAGCAAGCTCTTTGACCTGAGTAGTGAAACCAGAAAGCCGTCCAGTCATGGCAGCTGCTCCATCCCTGCATATACCCATACAAAATGACCAATTCAATTTTCCTGATATGTATTTAAAGACTTGAATAGTTCTGCAGCTGTGGTGTTAGATGAAAGCAAAAGTGCACATAACATATCCTCATGCACATCCTCCTGAAAAATGTATCACACATAAACAAGCATTGTTGCCTTGCTGTCAACACTGGTAGACTCATTAACCTGGATTGCGTACCACAGTGACTCATTAATTCTAACAATTATGCCTCATATCCTCTATTTCATTAATTCATTTAGTTATGGTGCTAGCCAGAAGAGGAACATGTGCCACCTTTTGAACTGCAGGCTCTCCTAAGTCCTTAGCAGCAGGCAGGATCAACTCTTCACCAGTAGTAAAGGCCTTCTTAGCTTTAGTAATGTGATTAGCCACTAAGAATGATGCTCTCACTGCAGACACATTTGAGGAAGTGGTGGCCTTCAATAATTACTTCTGTTCTTTGCGTTTACTATTTTTTCTTTTGAAAAACTCCAAAGGCTTGTCTTTTAATGCAGGGTGCTTGGTCTCCATGTGGTGAAGCACTTTTAAACGTTTCATGGCTTTTCTGGATAGCTGGTCATCACATATTAGACAAAGCAGGTTTGGAGAATGTGAATCACCTACTGCAATGAACCTACAATTTAAGTAGGACTCTTGATATTTTCTTTTAAATGCCACTTTCTCTTTGTTGGCAGTATTAGAGTCTTCTGCTCTCTCATCATTGAGTCTTTCCCACTTTTCAAAGAAGCTCTCCAAGGACGTTTGCTTTTTTACTCATTTTGGCTAGGGTTAGCTTGTGGGCTTACCAAAACTGTGACTGAGACAAATGCACAGTGCAGGAAAGAGGCATGGATGGAAGTGGTAAATAAGTAATGGGCAGGCCACATGCAGATTAAATAAATGTCAGATTCTGACTTAAAACCTGCCACTAGATAGATGCAGCTTGTCACTTGCCACTCACTGAGAGGGTTTTGATATGAGTCTGCAAGCAGCTGATTGATTACAGTCTCTGTGCAGTCAAGCCTCTCTGCTAATGTTAATCTGTTTCTGCAGCCACTCCCCATTACCACCTCAGCTCCACTTCAGATCTTCAGGCATTAGATTCTCAGAAGGAGGCACAACCTAGATCCCTGGCTTGCACAGTTCACAATAGGGTTCATGCTCCTATGAGAATTTAATGCTGCCAATGATCTGATGGGAGGCGGAGCTCAGGTGGCCATACAAGCCACTGGGAGCAGCTGTAAATACAGATAAAGCTTCTCTGGCTTGCATGCCACTCACCTCCTGATGTGTGGTCCAGTTTCTAACAGGCCAGGGATGGGTACTGGGGATTGGGAGCTCCTGCTTTAAAGCTCTCAGTTTTAAAAGAGTAAATGTGGCAGTTGAAATATTTTTCCATTCTGCAAAGTTCAGGAATTGTTTTTTGCCTTATGTAGCAATACAAATCAATTTGAAGTAATTGTTTAACACTAGAAAAATAAAAGATCTATGAATTTGTAAAATGTGCTACATATGCTGTGTTAGCATAATTTAAATAACTTAAAGTTTTGTTAAACATAATCTAGGTCAATGTGTCTTTTATTAATATGTGCCTTTTATTAATAATGTCCAAGATTAGGGTCAGTTTTAAATAGGCAAAAATTTCACTTTTCAGCACACCAAATACCCAAATTCTTTTTCAGTTTTTATTTAAAAATGTTCTTCCCTAAAAGTATTTTAAAAGCTTATTTCTTTAGGCTCTGCAACTAGTTTATATTCTTCAAAGATTTTAAAACAAAATTTAGTGAATACACAAAACCAAATGTCAACTATGACATTATATGCTAATATACAAAGAACAAAAATTCTGTACATACCAGAGTTAACAAGTTGAGGCATAAAACCTCACTACAATTAAAATATATGTTCTGAATCAGTAAAAATGGAGACAGAAAAAGGTTTCTTGGCTAGAATATCATAATGACATATACTCTCTCATTTTTTAAAAATCAAAGTACATGATAATTGATACTTTATATATGTAACATGTTTACCTATTATATATTTCTAATTTTTTTTTTTTGGAGACAGAGTAGCACTCTGTCGCTCAGGCTGGAGTGCAATGGTGCTATCTTGGCTCACTGCAACCTCCGCCTCTCTGGTTCAGGCAATTATCGTGCCTCAGCCTCCCAAGCAGCTGGGATTACAGGTGTGAGCCACCACACCTGGCTAATTTTTTTTTTTTTTTTTTTTTTTTTTTTTAGTAGAGACACGGTTTTGCCATGTTGACCAGGCTGATGATTTGCCTCAAGTGATCGGCTCAACTCAGCCTCCCAAAATGCTGGGATTACAAGCATAAGCCAAGGTGCTCAGCATTTTTTTCTCTCCTTTTTTTTTTAAATTTTAAGAGATGAGGTCTTGCTCTGTAGCCCAGGCTGGAATGCAGTGGTGCAATCATAGCTTCATTGCAGCCTCAAACTCCTGGGCTTAAGTGATCCTCCCACTTTAACTTCCCAAATAACTGGGATTACAGGCATTAAGCCACTGCACCCAGCTCCAATTCTAATATTTTAATAATTTACACAATTACACATGCCAAAGTAGAATATCCTGAAACATGAACACATACTTCATATTCTGAATTTAGCACTTCCATTTTAATTACACTTTACTTTCTTACCTGTTCGGAAGTGAGATGTTGATTTGTGATCTCCTATAACAAGACGACCAGTATGTTCTTTCTATAAGAAGGGTGAAAATGTATTAGCATTTGAGACCACTAATTTAACCTTACTGGGTATCTACTATGTGCTGAAAACTATTCTAGGCTTCTGGGACACAGTGAAGACAAAAGATTAAATTAGAATCTCTGCCTTTAAGGACCTTACATTCTAGCAAGGGTAGGAATGGGGAAGGGAGACAGGCAAATGTAATCACTATTTATACTATGTTAGAAGGTACTAAGTGTGATTAAAACAAAACAGACCTGAGTAAGGAGTAGAACAGGTTGGAATTTTAAATAAGATGAATAGATAACTAGAAAATTGAGTCAATCTAAACATTTTCTTTCCTAAAGGCCATTTAAATGAGTTGCTTTAACTTCCCACCTGCTCTTTCTGCTGCCTCAAGTATATCTCATGGAGAGAAAGCAAATGAGATTTAGCCAGACAAAAATGAAATAATTAAAACTTATAATGTATCATATAAAGTGATAGATCTTACTACAGTATATCACAATCATTAGCTATCTCTTTACTATTTGACAATAAACTACTAATCTCAACTTGTCAAAAAGAACAATTTAAAACAATCCTGCACTCTAAACATAAAAATACATCTGATTCAATATTACCAACTGATTAAACTGCATAATTACTCTCAATTTAATCAGTCCAATCTACTCTTTATGGTTCATATTTAGTTTCATAAGTGCTCATTAAAACACCATGTGAAGGTGAGAATAAATGTGACTTTGGAAAGCAATCTTAACCAATCATCTGTGAAGATACAGTAACAAACCTTCCTATTGTGAAAAAAATGGCAGATACAGTCTCCATACACAAAAATGATACTACTGAAAAACTTCAAGCGTTAATGCTCATTGCTTTATGTGCCATTAACACATAAGCAAATCAATAATTCAGTGTGTTACTTGTTTAGGTTGCAAAACTGACAGCCATTAACAAGATTTTAATATAACAGCATCAAGTTATTCCAGGATGATGATAGTATTGCACTGATCTATTCATATGCTCTTAGCTGGTTCTTCCTGTGACCAATAAAATATTCATGATAGCCGGCTAGGATTACAAATATACTTTGTGGCCACAAAATGGAATACATCTAAACACCCCATATGAAGATCAAAGCTACAATCTTGGCCTCACAAATAATTTAATCTATGGGCAAGGCGCAGTGGCTCATGCCTGTAATCCCAGCACTTTGGGAGGCAAAGGAGGGTGGATCACGAGGTCAGAAGTTCAAATGGTGAAGCCCTGTCTCTACTAAAAATACAAAAATTAGCCAGGCATGGTGGCAGGCGCCTGTAATCCCAGCTACTCGGGAGGCTGAGGCAGAGAACTGCTTGAACCTGGGAGGCAGAGGTTGCAGTGAGACTGTCTCAAAAAAAAAAAAAAAAAAGAATTTAATCTATGCTGAACAACTTATTTACAAGTAAGTCAACTTCCATATATTTTATATTAGGATGTTCTTCCTAAGTACTTGAATAAGTTTCATTCTACTAAGTTGAATATGGCCCCTAAACTAACACTTACCTTACGTATCCTTAACAAATCTTTTAAGTCCTCACTTAATTTTCAATGATAGGTTCTTGGAAACTTTGACTTTAACTGATTTTAGTTGAAACAACCTATAATGAAAACAATTTTCCTCCTTATCAGTGTTACAGTGAAACAACTTTATTGTCAGTCTGCTAAAAGTTAGTTTCCAAGAACCACAAGGGATGTTAAGTGAGGACTTAATATATTTGCACGAAACAAGAGAAATTGCAGACTATTTTCTATGACAAATTACAAATTGGGAAATCTCGATTAATGAGATATTATACAAATGCTTTATTTAAATAGGTCTCAGTGTTTTACATGACCTCTTCCTATCCCCAAACCCATTGTTGTAGTCTGGCTAACTCCTTCTTATCCTTTGAGATTCAGATCAATTCTGTTTTGGGGAAGCTTTCTTGCACTGCTAAACCAGAGTTAGCTGCCCTCTGTGATGCCACAGCACTATGTGCATGGCCTTCTCACAGCAATTACAATTCTGTATTGCTATTATCTGGTTTCCTCCATTACATAATAGCTTCAAACATGTATTATTGATCTATATGACCACCCAGGATCCAGCACAGTAGTAGGTAGTCTGTAATAGTTGGGAAAATCAATGAACGTATTCCCATGTGTGTAACAAAACAAAGAACAGAATTTCATTTTAAGGTGCTTAAAAAAAGAGAAAAAATGCTTTCCTATTTCTTTTCAATTTAGTTTGTAGGAAGACTGTTAGGACAATGTTAGGAAAATAAATTTACTTGCTTACAAAAAATAAGTATCTAGAGATCCCTGTATAAACTGCTAGGATAAAGAAAGGTTTCTACAATAGATATTTTCCTGGCACTTGTTTTATATAGTTGACCCTGAACACAGGATTAAACTGTGTGGACCCACTTATACTTGAATTTACTTCTGCCTCTGCCACTCCCAGACAGTAAGACAATCCCTCCTTTTCAGCCCACTCAACATGAAGACTATGAGGATGAAGACCTTTATGATGATCCACTTCCAATTAATGAAGAGTCAATTATTTTCTCTTCCTTATAATTTTCTTGATAACATTTCCTTTTCTTTATTGTAAGAATACAGGATATAACACATGTAACACCCAAAATATGTGTTAACTGATAATTATGTTATCAGTAAGACTTCCAGTCAACAGTAGGCTATTAGTAGTTAAGTTGTTGGGGAGTCGAAAGTTATATGCAAACTTTTGACTGCCTGCAGAACCAGCACCCCTAACCCCAACATTGCTCAGGGGTCAACTGTACCTTCTATTAACGTTAACCAAACTGACAGGCATTTCAAAGTATCGTGAACATTTTTAAAATTAAGGTTTTCTTTCCCCCTGGTGTTCTACAAATTCAGAGAAACTTCTCTATCTAGTAACAAACTATAGAAATAATCTCTGAAAGTGTAGTCTTAAAATTAGGTTTTTGATCAAGGATATTCCTCTGGTTACTATTTCAAGGGCTGGAGGGAGCTATAAAATATGACAGGCTTTTCACTTTGGCCAGAGGTTCCCACAAGATAACCTACCCAGAAGAAATATCTTCTATCAAACCACTGGGCCAACATATGGCATTTCATAAACTTTGACATCTCTTTTCTCCTATACAGCCTCCTTGAACCAAATTTTTCTCTGTACAGTCTTCAAACTTTACGGACAGAGAATCCTAGAAGTGGCTCAAAAATAATATAAATTTTATATGCTTGGTTAGGCCATATGTATTTCCCAAAGCCAAAAGAAATCACACAGAACAGGAAAATGGAATCCAAGTGTATTCAGTCCTTCTTACTTAGCATACACAAAAATGGCAATATTTTCACAGAAAAGGTAAAAAATGCACACCATCTGATGCTTACCTTTCCTGCACCCATAAGTCTCAAGAACTTTTGTTTTCTCTCTTCATTACCCAAGTCTGCTGCCTCCCAATTGCTAGATCCCAGCTAGAAAAAAAATTGGTTGATTAATTTTTTTTGCATAAAAATAAGTATTACAAAATCTAAAGTCTACCTGTAACTCTTAAGTTTTTTTCCCCTGTCAGTTGTAACTATAAACAGGGTTCATTTTTCTTGTTTAGGAAGTTAAGCATATTCATCACATTCAAATTTACTCCTTTTCTATTACCTCACAGCAGAATCCTTTAGTTCTTCTACAGCCAGAGCTGAGTCTCAAAAGTTTGCCTGTATCAGCGTCACCTAGAGGGCTTGTTAAAACAGACTGCAGGGCTACAGCCCCAGAGATTCAGTGGGTCTGGGGTGGAGCTCTAGGATTTGAATTTCAACAAATTCTTAAATGATTGCTGATGCTATTTATCTGGGGACCACACTTTGAGACCCACTGCCTTGCAGGGTCCTAGAGCACCTAGTACTCTGAACTTAGATGGCAGCCACAGTTGTTAGTTGAAGTTAAAAATTCTGCCTTTATCAGTGAGCTAACTTTTAAGAGAAAATTTTAACTTTTCAGTTGCCTTTTTTTTTTTTTAGCAGTTCTAGTTATTTGTTAGGATTGAGATGTCATTACTTTTATTCTTTCTTAAAAGTCTTCCAAAGAACAAAGAGAAAACTTATTTTTTAAAAGAACAGACTAAAACTCATGCTATCTTGCAATTATCAAATGAGTCCACTGAACTCTTTTATAAATCTAAGAAATATGATGGAATCCTAGTGAGCATATTTTTCCCTACATTTTGAAACAAATGTAAAAACTGTTGTTTAACCGTTCATTATTTATAATTCATTATTCTCAACTATGCTAAAAATAACTAAAATAGTTTTTAAGATATTAGTTTTCTCACTGTATTGTCCAAAGTATTTCATCATCATCTTTCAAGACATCATAACTGTTGTCTACTTTTAGCTTTCACTGAACACAGATGGGAATTCACAATTTTTCATTTTCCATTCATAATGGCAAAGAGAAAAAACTGACAGAAGGCATTAACCATTATTAGACGAAGAAGAAGGTGAACGCAAAATGAAAGGCAGTCATATTCTAGACTAATCATGATGATAAAATTAACTGCAAAAATCTCAGACTATGAGTTTTTGGATGAGGAAATACTAGAAGGCTTTTCTCCCACCCAAGAATTGACAAGAAAAAGAAAAAAAAGACAAACAAGAAATGTACTCTCACTGGGAGAGCCATCGGCAGGAAGGACTTCATCTTGCAATATTTCACAGTAAGAGCCAGGATCATCTCATTTTCTAAAAGGAGGTGTAACTGTTTTATCTCATCTTTTACAATGTTTATGCATCAAAGTTTACTTGATTTGGTTGCAAATGGACAACGGGTGAAGGCAGATGTGTACACAAGGTGACTGGAAGGAAAATGATATAAAAATATTCACTGAATTTATCATTCTAATTAAGTTTATAATCTAAAAATAAAAATGTTTTGCAATTATGGAGCAAGGATGACAAATCCTTCTTCAACACAAAATTGTAAGCAATAGAAGGTTTCAAAAATTCCTCAAGTATTGTATTTTGATGATGCAAATGCAAGACAGGTTTGAACTTCAAGGGTCCCTTATAAGTGGATTTTTTTCAACCAAATGCAGATCCATCCCAAGTATATGGAAGGCTGATTTTTTCCTATTCTCAGGTTCCACAGGGCTGGCTGCGGAACTTGAGTATGCAAGATTTGCCAAGGAGGTGGGTGGGTCCTGGAACCAATCCCCCACATTTAGCATACTGAAGGATGACTATATGTACATCAAAATCAGGAAAACATAGAATATAAATTTCGGTTTGCTATTGTTAAGTTCACATTAAAATTCCTAATAAACTTGTTTTGCACTATCTCCCTTTATTATTTCTAAAAATTATTTGTAAAAGACTAAAAGAATATAAAAAAAAAAACCACTATTTCCCCTGGGCATATGAGAGTTAAAGCATTTGTACCAACCTGGACCCATTTGCACTTCTAAATTCTCATTAGTGGAACGGCTTATATGTTCTCATAATTTTGGTTCCCTAAGTTCCAAATCTCTACTTCTTTCCATGTGACCCCCTCATATATTTTTATGGGCCATTTAGTTCTTAACTATTTCTGGCTCAATATAGTTAAAGTAATGGTGAAGCTTCAGTTCTGACAATCACTAAATCACTTGCTCTGCAAGCCAGGATCTGACATTTAACTTAATTTTAACTCCTTATCTGTAAAGAGATGCCTTTTTAAAAGACTGTCTTAAGACACTGAGGCACAGAGAGGCTAACTGACTTGCTTTGATCCTCTGACCATCCTGTGTTTTTTCCACATCATACTGTCCATGATCAAATGAGACAGATGAAAGTGGTCTATGAACTAGTTATAAAAATGTATAGAAGTTAAAAAATTGTGTAAAAACCAACTTTCTTGATTCTGCTTCTATTAAAAGAGTAAAACATCTTCAGTGTTTATATAAATAACCCTGTCATTTACAACTTCTAATCCCAATGTTTTAAGGAAATAACATTTAAGTCCTGCCAGTTCTTCTTTTCAAAGACCTTAAAGCAGCACTCCGGGACCAGACTGGCATCAGGGACCGGTTTCGTGGAAAACAATTTTTCCACTGAGAGGGAGGATGTGATGGTTTCAGGATGATTCAAGTGCATTACATTTATTGGGCACTTTATTTCTATTATTACTACATTGTAATCTATAATGAAATAATTATACAACTCACCATAATGTAGACTCAGTGGAAGCTTTGAGCTTGTTTTCCTAAAACTAGACAGTCCCATCTGGGGGTAATGGGAGACAGTGACAGATCATCTGGCATTAGATTCTCATAAGGAGTGTGCAACCTAGATCACTCGCATGTGCAGTTCACACTAAGGTTCATGCTCCTGTAAGAATCAAATGCCAACAGGAGGCAGAGCTCAGGTGGTAATGCAAGCCAAGGGGAGCAGTTGTAAATACAGATGAAGCTTTGCTGGCTGGCCCACAGCTCACGTCCTGCTGTGCAGCCTGGTTCTGTGGCCCAGGGGTTGGAGACCCCTGCCTTAAAGTACAACAGTGAGTACTTTGCCCAAATGCTGCATTCTGAAAAGCACGTGGGTGCACTATACATTTTAAGAGAGTTCCTTAGCAGTTACTAAAATTTACCTCCCCACTCTTCCCACTTCCTATAAGATAGCTTTCATTTCTCCACTCCAAGCCAATGAAACTACTTTTAAGTCGTCTTCATCCTTAATACCCTTTACTACAGAACTGCAATCAATTTACCTCCTCAATACATAGCCTGGTGACTCTTAGAATTTACTCCTACATTGTTAGCGTTTTTCTAGAGTTGTATTGTGATTTAGTATCTATTTTTAATATTAAAAAAATGTTTTGTTACCTCAATTAGATGTGAGGTCAATGGGCATAAGAAAACTTCAATGATCTCTCATATACCGTGGATGCTCATTAGAAACTGTTTCCCAACTATATATTATAGCTAGTTTTTTTTTTTTTTTTGAGACAGAGTCTCGCTCTGTCGCCCAGGCTGGAGTGCAGTGGCGCCATCTCGGCTCACTGCAAGCTCCGCCTCCCGGGTTCAGGCCATTCTCCTGCCTCAGCCTCCCTAGTAGCTGGGACTACAGGCGCCCGCTACCACGCCCGGCTAATTTTTTTGTATTTTTTTAGTAGAGGCGGGGTTTCACTGTGTTAGCCAGGATGGTCTGCATCTCCTGACCTCGTGATCCGCCTGCCTCGGCCTCCCAAAGTGTTGGGATTACAGGAGTGAGCCACCGCGCCCGGCCTGCTAGTTTTTTTTTTCTACAACAGCTTGGAGGTATTTTAATGAATGACTTACTTATGGTTAAAAATTTTTTTTAAGTACTGGCTGGGCGAGGTGGCTCACACCTGTAATTCCAACACTTTGGGAGGCCGAGGTGGGCAGATTGCTTGGGTCTAGTAGTTGGAGACCAGCCTGGGCAATGTGGCAAAATCCGGTCTCTACTAAAAATACAAAAAATTAGTCGGGTGTAATGGTGCACACCTGTAGTCCGAGCTACTGTGGTGGTGTTGGGGGAAGAGGGGGTTGAAGCAGGAGGATCACCTGAGCCAGGGAGGTGGAGGCTGCAGGGAGCACTGATCGTGCCACTGCACTCCAGCTTGGGCGACAGAGACCCTGTCTCACCTGTTTCAAAACAAAAACAAAACCCAGGTACTTAAAGATACGCTTATATGATTGGGAAAGGTCTTAAAGGTCGTCTAGTTTAAACTGATCTCTTCCGAAGCTGTAAAGTTAATGACTTAATCCCTTTAACTTTGTTAAATTTCATATCACCTGGAGTTTTCCGTCACGCTAAAAGATATTTCCAAACAGGTGTCTGACATCCTAGCAATCAAGTCACATTTAAAGATCAGGAGGAAAACAATGTAACAGCTTTTTAAGTGGCAGCCAGGTTACTCAAAAGTGTGCATCAATTCCTGACAAAACCTGAATTACCATATTAACAAGATCTAAAAGCTAGTAGCAGAAAGAACAGAGAGCAAGAATAAACTTCTCTAGATGCCCATTCATCCCCAAATCTTTATTGATTGCTAATCTTTCTGTAGAGCTGAAGTCGATTCCTTTAAAGACCCTTAATATTCCGGTCCTCGCCCCACCTCCCATCAGAGGGGTAGGTCTTAACATCATCTCATTTGCTACAAAGTAGTATTCAGTGGGCTTTTAAAATTTCATGAAAAACACTGAAATGCACTATCGAAAAATTTAAAGCTCTATGTATTCAGAAACTGACAGTACTTCAAACAAAACCGAAAAAAACCTAGATATCCCTTCATCTTCCTTAAAGATGACCTCTCCGCGCCCTCTCCAACAATTTTCCCCATCAACGTTGCCAAGACACTTATCCATTGTATGAAGGACCTAGTTTTACGTTTACTGGTTACCTACCGTTTCCATGACACTGCGCTAGGAGCTAGGACAAATATACAAAAAGGCCTAAAATAAGCATCATATTTCTCTCCGAATTCCCAACACCCGGCACTGCAGTAAATATTTAACAGGTTACTTTAAGGGATAAACCGTTTGCTATTAAAACCTATGAGGTGGGGGCTGGGGAAGGGAACGGCATTTGATGGGGAGACGAGGTAAGAAGAACGAGGTATTAATATCCGACATCAAAATGGGGTTCTAGGTCTCAACGTCTTAGACCTCACCACCAGAGCCAGTACCAAATTACACCAGTGGCACAATTTTCGGCTCAATACTGTTCTCGGTTTACCCTTACTAGCGCAGCTAAAGTTAACTCTCAACAGCACATTGTAAAAATCATCCAGGCAGGAAAAATCTGTACAAATGTGCACCAACATTTCGACATTGTTACGGAAACATTTAGAACCCAAAACAGGGAGTCTTGCCGTCCCTATCCTGAGTACAAAGGCCCGAGAAAGCAACCTCATCGGCCCCCCAAAATGCACGTACGAAATCCCTTGACTAAGCTCTTTCACTCCTCGACCCTCTCAGAATTTCCTTCCTCAATCCCCTTCCTACGCAGGTCTCCGGCTCTCAGCGTGTGGGCCTCTTCAAACCTTCTGACCCTCATAAAGATTAAGGGAGACATTTCCCACTCATTCTTCTGGTTTCTTCCCTGGGCTTTCCCGCTGCAGGCCACCTCAGGCGCGTCCTCCTCCAACCACCCTTCCAGGCCTACTCCAGCCTTTAGTAGGCCTCAACCCTCAGCCACTCCGCCATTGTTATTTACATCGTCGTCTGGGGAGGCTGAACGCTTCACCCCATGCGGGTGAGACTCTCTGGCAGCACTCATCCTTGCGGGGATCCCGACGAAAAATGCCGAACCCTCTCGCCGCTCTCCCCAGCCGCAAAACCAGCTGCTTGCAATCCGCCACCGGCCCAAGCAGCGCCACTCCAGAACGCAGAGCCCCTCCGGGCCTTCTCTGCCACAGTCGTCACCGTTGTGGCCCCTCGCCGCCCCGGGGCACTTTGGGAGTTGTAGTTTTCTGATTCACTGCATACTGGCCCGAATAAAAAAGATGTGTCCGTGACTAAAACTACAATTCCCAGGAAGCCCCGAGGCTCAATTCGCGCTGTGTGGCGGGAGTGCCTTCAGAGGCCCCGCCTTCGGCTGGTGGAGGGAGCGTTCCCGCGGATGGGTATGGCGGTGAGCGTTGACTGAGAACTTTGTCGCCACAGGAGGAGGCTTAGAGGGGTTTTTGCCTTTCACCGTGCAACGCTGCCTTACTGGCAAATGTATCATCGTAGCTAGGCACCTATGTTTAAATGTAATGTTTGAGGCTGACTGAATCCTCACGAATACCCTCCACCCAGGACAAAAACCTTAACCAAAAATGGCTTCTACCATTTCCACCCTGGTGTTCTCTATTGCGTGCAGAGGATTTCTAGGTGGTCGGTGATGCTGCTTTCTAAATGTTTTGATGGATATTTCGCTATTTTCCCATACATAAATGAGTTCAGTATGTTGTTAAATGTTGGCTAATTGGCGGTTATTGAAAACGGGGATTTAGCTGAGGGAAATCTGTTAAGTTTTCATATGGCTTTGTGTGAGGTGGGAGTGCTCCTCACTGACCTCGCTGTGGATGTCTGGGCACCGTACAGTAGGGGCCTTCACCAAGCAAAGTCCATCCCTGCCACAAAAGCCTCTATTTTTTTTCTTTTTTTTAAAAAGTAATTATTGAGGTTAAATTCACATATAAAATTAACCATTTTTTAAAAAGTGTACAATCCACTGGCACTTAGTACACTCACAGTCGTGTGCAGCTGTCACCTCTAACTGATTCCAAGGAGTTTCACCACTCCAAAAGGAACCCCAATGCCCGTTAGCAATCCCTCCCCATTTCTCGCCCTCTCTCCAGATTCAAGTGATCACTCCTACTCAAAAAGCCCTGCATTTAAAGCTATTTATTGTTCAGAGACTGGAGACTAATTCCTACTTTATCAAGGTGTCTGAATTTGTAACCAGGTCTGAACTTAACTGTCAGAATCCTTGTCCTTAATAATTCTGAAGCTTTCTCACCTTGAATACAAATGTGATTTTTTTTTTTAAGCAAAAATTAGGCCTGGCGCCATGGCTCAGGCCTGTAATCCCAGCATTTTGGGAGGCTGAGGCGGGTGGATCACGAGGTCAGGAGTTCGAGACCAGCCTGATCAACATGGTGAAACCACGTCTCTACTAAAAATACAAAAATTAGCTTGGCATGGTGGCACATGCCTCTAATCCCAGCTACTCGGGAGGCTGAGGCAGAATCGCTTGAACCCGGGAGGCGGAGGTTTCAGCGAGCCAAGATGGCGCCACTGCACTCCAGCCTGGGCGACAGAGCGAGACTCGGTCTCTAAATAAATAAATAAATAAATAATAAGTGGTATGGATAATACATATCTGCTGTTTTGGAACTGAGAGCAGTCTGTGAAACAATGCTTATCTATTAGCTTTTGAACTCAGCAATTGCTGTAGTTTCACTGCCTGTGTACAAATATTACTTACCTAGATTTCAGATCCTCACTGAACCATTCATAGAACTGTGACCAGTGGAAGGTAGTTTTTAAATTTATGCAGTCATAGATTCAAATTCTCCCTTATTTTGGAAGCAGAAAAATAGCATAATAGTAAGTACTATAATAGAAAAAGAGATGTCAGGGTTACATTTTATAAGCATAACCAAACAAAGAACATCTTAATGGTTCTGTGGTAAGAATAAATCATAAAAGAGGAGGAGAGTAAACCCAAGAGAAAAAAAAAAACATTGTTTTAGGAAGTGGTTGATTGCTTTTTGCTAGAATCAAAATATTTTCACTACTACATAATTCTACTTAGGTTCTATTAATTACAATGAAATTACATTTAAGTTACAAAGTTTTGCAGTTTCGACTACAGTTCACCTCTAATGGGTTTGACAAATGGTGATTTAGAACTGTTAGCTATATTACCAAAACAAATAAGATGGCTGAATAGGTACTTTAGACTGCTAAAAGATTTCTGAAATAAGAAAGGATTGTCAATAAGAATAGTAGTTACTATATAATTTTAATTTTACTAGTTGGTGAAAGTCCAGAAAACTTTAATGAGCTAGCAACATGTCTTTTATTTCTTCACCAGAATTGTTGGCACCTGGATGGTAAATCTTCAAGTTACTGTGAAACAAGATCACAAACCAAAAAGTAACATAGGAAATACTAAAGACTGGAACATTTTATCAGATTTTACTCAGTTTCATATACAGAAGGCTATAGGTAAGGATGAAATTATACAGTGTGATAGAATGCATATATGCCACAGAAACTCAGTAATGCTCCTCTTTCTTGTATTGTAAAAACAAAGATACACTATAATGAGTGAAACAATGAAATACCTCCTTCAGAATTGGGACTGTTGCATCTGCATTTTTGTTTCTGGCACAATGCCTGCCACAGGGTAGTTAATAAATGTTTCTGAATTAATATAGGAAGGATGAAATTATATAGTACCAGAGTGGTAACTTATATGAGGCCTAGAAACTCAGCAATGTTCTTCTTTCTTGGGTAGTAAAGACAAGGAGAGGAGGCCCTGTCACTGAGAACTTTCCATTTTTTTTAATTTTCCCAACATTTAGCATGTAGTGGGCAGTCACAGATGTTTGTCGAGTACATGCTCTCAACCAGGGATAGTCATAATTGACCATAGTTAAAACTGAAGAGGAAATAAAGGCTTTGAAGATTATGCTGTGTACAAAAAATCTGCTGTTTCACTTGAGACTAAAAAAAAATTCCTAGGGCCATAATTACAGTTACCATTTATTAAATACCCACCATGTACCATATACTTTGCTAGGTGCTTTTTATAGGTGATTTTTAGAATTGACCTCAAAGTTTCACAATAATTTGCAAGAAGTAGGGAATTTTATAGGTAATTAAGCTTAAGAAAAGTTAAATACTTGCTTAAAATAATGTAGCTAGTGATTCAGTCCTTAAGTCTAATTCCAAAAGCCAGTGCACTTTCCACTGTGCCAATATAACCCAACATTAAATAAGATGCTTCATATATGTCAGGAAGTGTGCCAAGTTTGAGGAAAACCAGAGTAAATAATGCATAATCCTTTACTGCAAAGAGTTTACAGCTTGGCAGGAGAATGATTAAATGGCATCAGTAAATTACAAATAAAATGCTGTGGGAACAGTTCATTTTGGCTGAGAGAAATCGGAAAATTATTTCCCAAAAGTTTTTGAGCTAGGCCTTGAAAAACAGTTTGGGCAGGATGGGGCATGTATTCAGTGATGGTTAGTGTCCAGTGTGCTGAAACCTGATAAGCCTAAAAGTATTGTATTCTGAGACAAAATTCTATAGGCTGATCAAAGCCAGGCTGTGAAAAGCCTTGAGTTTGAATCTCTCACTATATGGGTTCAGATTAAGATAATCTCTTTCATAGATCTGTGTGACCTATTTTCTAATACTTCTCCATTTAAATTCATTTTATGCATTCTAGCCAGATTCAGCCTCTGAAAATGGAACGTAGAGATTCTCCTGCTCAAAAACTTCTTGGAGCTCCCCATTTTATACAGAATTAAGTTGATAGAATTAAGCCTATAATTAAAATAAGAATTCAGTTCTTGAGGTCAGAATAAGGTCAATATTCTGATCTCAATAATCCATTCCAGTCTTATTTTCTACTATTATCTTTTACTTATCTTGATTAGCCCGCCACAACAAAAATATGTGCTATAATAAAGGTATTGAACAAAGTTACTAGTCTTGTTGACTGTTCTAGACTCTCAGCTGCTTTTGCGTAGGATCTAAGCTTAGCACCATGACATATATAAACTATCACTCAATAGATATTTGTTGTTTTAATATATGAATGGGTGAGGTTAGAGAGGAGCAAGTTTATGTGGTAGGATGACTTTGATTTTAGACATGTTAAAGTATTAGTAGGACACCAAGTGGAACTGTTAAAAATATGGGCTTCAAAGTTAGGAGAGAGCAATAAACTTAGAAATCACCCATCTAGAGGTGATGGGTCAACAAGGAGAGTAACTAAGCTTACCTAGTGAGTGCCTAGAAGAGAGATACTTGGAAAAGAACAAGAAGGAGAAGATTTAAGGATAGAATGAGGAAGAAGAGCCTGAGGTTAGAAGGTAGACATAGAACTAGAAGAAGGAGAGGTTAGTGTCATTGAAGCAAAGGGAAAAAATGTGAAAAATGCATTATTCCACTGTGGTGGACTATGAGATGAAGCCCATTTAGAAGCTGATTTTAAAGGCATAATATAAATGCAACTCTAGGGTCTAACACAGAATTCTGAAAACAAGGTATAAATAAATACATATTTGTGGTTGATGATGGTTGATGATTGGGTAACTCCCATTCTGTCCATTGGGCAGGCAGATTTGTCAGAGTGCTACTGTGATTTAAAATGTGGCACTATAAATATTAACTTGATTATTTTACACATACCTAGGAACTTAAATGAAAAAGGAATGAAAAGGGAAATGAAAAATGTATTGCTTAAAATTGCTTCAATAAAATTGTTGTTGATGTATATCTTCTTTTTTTTTGAGACAAAGTCTTGCTCTGTCACTCAGGCTAGAGTGCAGTGGCACGATCTCGGGTCACTGCAGGCTCTGCCTTCCAGGTTCATGCCATTCTCCTGCCTCAGCCTCCCAAGTAGCTGGGACTACAGGCGCCTGCCACCACGGCTGGCTAATTTTTTTTGTATTTTTAGTAGAGACTGGGTTTCACCATGTTATCCAGGGTGGTCTCGCTCTCCTGACCTCGTGATCCACCCACCTAGGCCTCCCAAAGTGCTGGGATTACAGGCGTGAGCCACTGCGCTCGGCCTTTTTTTTTTTTTTTTAATTATACTTTAAGTTCTGGGATACATGTGCAGAACATGCAGGTTTGTTACACAGGTATATATGTGCCATGGTGGTTTGCTGCACCCATCAACCCATCATTTACATTAGGTATTTCTCATAATGCTATCCCTCCCCTAGCCCCCCACCCCCAACAGGCCCCGGTGTGTGATGTTCCCCTCCCCGTGTCCATGTGTTCTCATTGTTCAACTGCCGCTTATGAGTGGGAACATGTGGTGTTTGGTTTTTCTATTCTTGTGATGGTTTGCTGAGACTCATGGTTTCCAGCTTTATCCATGTCCCTGCAAAGGACATGAACTCATCCTTTTTTTATGACTGCATAGTATTCCATGGTGTATATGTGCCACATTTTCTTTATCCAGTCTATCACTGATGGGTATTTGGGTTGGTTCCAAGTCTTTGCTATTGTGAACAGTGCTCCAATAAACATACATGTGCATATGTCTTTAAAGTAGAATGATTTATAATCCTTTGGGTATATACCCAGTAATGGGATTTCTGGGCCAAATGGCATTTCTTGTTCTAGATCCTTGAGGAATTGTCACACTGTCTTCCACAATGGTTGAACTAATTCACATTCTAACCAACAGTGTAAAAGTGTTCCTATTTCTCCACATTATATCCAGCATTTGTTGTTTCTTGACTTTTTAATGATTGCCCTTCTAACTGGCGTGAGATGATTGTAGTTTTGATTTGCATTTCTCTAATGACTAGTGATGATGAGCTTTTTCTCATATGTTTGTTGGCTGCATAAATGTCTTCTTTTGAGAAGTGTCTGTTCATATCCTTTGCCCACTTTTTGATGGGGTTGTTTTTTTCTTGTAAATTTGTTTAAGTTCTGTACAGATTCTGGATATTAGCACTTTGTCAGATGGATAGATTGCAAAAATTTTTCTCCCATTCTGTAGGTTGCCTGTTCACTCCAATGATAGTTTCTTTTGCTGTGCAGAAGCTCTTTAGTTTAATTAGATCCTATTTGTCAATTTTGGCTTTTGTTGCCATTGCTTTTGGTATTTTAGTCATGAAGTCTTTGCCCATGCTTATGTCCTGAATGGTATTGCCTAGGTTTTCATCTAGGGTTTTTATGGTTTTAGGTCTTACATTTAAGTCTTTAATCCACCTTGAGTTAATTTTTGTATAAGGTGTAAGGAAGGGATCCAGTTTCAGTTTTCTACATGTGGCTAGCCAGTTTTCACAAAGCCATTTAGTAAATAAGGAATCCTTTCCCTGTTGCTTGTTTGTGTCAGATTCGTCAAAGATCAGATAGTTGTAGATGTGTGGTATTATTTCAGAAGCCTCTGTTCTGTTCCATTTGTCTATATGTCTGTTTTGGTACCAGTACCATGCTGTTTTGGTTACTGTAGCCTTGTAGCTTAGTTTGAAGTGAGGTATCATGATGTCTCCAGCTTTGTTCTTTTTGCTTAGGATTGTCTGGGCTATATGGGCTCCTTTTTGTTTCCATATGAAATGAAGTAGTTTTTTCTAATTTGTGAAGAAAGTCAATGGTAGCTTGATGGTGATAGCATTGAATCTATAAATTAACTTGGGCAGTGTGGCCATTTTCATGATATTGATTCTTCATGAACATGGAATGTTTTTCCATTTATTTGTGTCCTCTCTTATTTCCTTGAGCAGTGGTTTGTAGTTCTCCTTGAAGAGGTCCTTCACATCAATTGTAAGTTGTATTCCTGGGTATTTTATTCTCTTTGTAGCAGTTGTGGATGGGAGTTCACTCATGATTTGGTTCTCTGTCTATTATTGGTGTGTAGGAATTGTTGTGATTTTTGTACATTGAGTTTGTATTCTGGGACTTTGCTGAAGTTGCTTATCAGCTTAAGGAGATTTTGGGCTGAGATGATGGGGTTTTCGAAATATACAATCATGTCGTCTGCAAACAGAGACAATTTGACTTCCTCTTTTCCTATTTGAATACCCTTTATTTCTTTCTCTTGCTTGATTGCCCTGGCCAGAACTTCCAATACTATGTTGAATAGGAGTGGTGAGAGAGGGTATCCTTGTCTTGTGCCAGTTTTCAAAGGAAATGCTTCCGGTTTTTGCCCATTCAGTATGATACTGGCTGTGGGTTTGTCATAAATAGCTCTTATTATTTTGAGATTCATTCCATCAATACCTAATTTATTGAGAGTTTTTAGTATGAAAGGGTGTTGAATTTTATCAAAGGCCTTTTCTGCATCTATTGAGATAATCACGTGGGTTTTGTCATTGGTTCTGTGTATGCGATGGATTACATTTATTGATTTGTGTATGTTGAACCAGCCTTGCATCCCAGGATGAAGCTGACTTGATCATGGTGGATAAGCTTTTTCATGTGTTGCTGGATTTGGTTTGCTAGTATTTTATTGAGGATTTTCGCATAGATGTTCATCAGGGATATTGGCCTGAAAATTTCTTTTTTTTGTTGTGTCTTTGCCAGGTTTTGGTATCAGGATAATGCTGAACTCATAAAGTGAGTTAGGGAGGAGTCGCTCTTTTTCTATTTGGAATAGTTTCAGAAGGAATGGTACCAGCTCCCCTTTGTATCTCTGGTAGAATTCGGCTGTGAATCTGTCTGGTCCTGGGCTTCTTTTGGTTGGTAGGCTATTAATTACTACCTCAATTTCAGAACTTGTTATTGGTCTATTCAGGGATTCAGCTTCTTCCTGGTTTAGTCTTGGGAGGATGTATCTGTCCAGGAATTTATCCATTTCTTCTAGATTTTCTAGTTTATTTATGTAGAGCTGTTTATGGTATTCTCTGGTGGTAGTTTGTATTCTCTGGTGGTAGTTTGTATTTCTGTGGGATCAGTGGTGATATCCCCTTTATCATTTTTTAGTGTGTCTATTCGATTCTTCTCTCTTTTCTTCTTTATTAGTCTGGCTAGTGGTCTATCTATTTTGTTGATCTTTTCAAAAAATCAGCTCCTGGATTCATTGATTTTTTTTGAAGGGTTTTTCGTGTCTCTGTCTCCTTCAGTTCTTCTCTGATCTTAGTTATTTCTTGTCTTCTGCTAGCTTTTGAGTTTGCTTGCTTTTGCTTCTCTAGTTTTTTTAATTGTGATATTAGGGTATTGATTTTAGATCTTTCTTGCTTTCTCTTGTGGGCAATTAGTGCTATAAATTTCCCTCTAAACACTGCTTTAGCTATGTCCCAGAGATTCTGGTACATTGTGTCTTTGTTCTCATTGGTTTCAAAGAACTTATTTATTTTTCCCTTAATTTCGTTATTTACCCAGTAGTCATTCAGGAGCAGGTTGTTCAGTTTCCATGTAGTTGTGCGGTTTTGAGTGAGTTTCTTAATCCTGAGTTCGAATTTGACTGCACTGGGTCTGAAAGACTGTTGGTTTTTATTTCCGTTCTTTTGCTTTTGCTGAGGAGTGTTTTACTTCCAATTGTGTGGCCAATTTTAGGATAAGTGTGATGTGGTGCTGAGAAGAATGTATGTTCTGTTGATTTGGGGTGGAGAGTTCTGTAGATGTCTATTAGGTCTGCTTGATCCAGAGCTGAATATCTTTTTTAATTTTCTATCTTGTTGATCTTTCTAATATTGACAGTGGGATGTTAAAGTCTCCCACTATTATTGTGTGGGAGTCTAAGTCCCTTTGTAGGTCTCTAAGAACTTGCTTTATGAATCTGGGTGCTCCTGTATTGGGTGCATATATATTTAGGATATGTATACATATTTAGGATAGTTAGCTTTTCTTATTGCATTGATTCCTTTACCATTACGTAATGCCCTTCTTTGTCTTTTTTGATCTTTGTTGGTTTAAAGTCTGTTTTATCAGAGACTAGGATTACAACCTCTGCTATTTTCTGCTTTCCATTTGCTTGGTAAATATTCCTCTATCCCTTTATTTTGAGCCTATGTGTGTCTTTGCACGTGAGATGGGTCTCCTGAATACAGCACACTGGTGGGTCTTGACTCCTTATCCAATTTGCCAGTCTGTGTCTTTTAACTGGGGCATTTAGCTCATTCACATTTAAGGTTAATATGTGTGAATTTGATCCTGTCATTATGATGTTAGCTGGTTATTTTGCCCATTAGTTGATGCAGTTTCTTCATAGTGGTGATGGTCTTTATAATTTGGTATGTTTTTGCAGTGGCTGGTACTGGTTGTTCCTTTCCATATTTAGTGCTTCCTTCAGGATCTCTTGTAAGACAGGCCTGGTGGTGACAAAATCTCTCAGCATTTGCTTCTCTGTAAAGGATTTTATTTCTCCTTCACTTATGAAGCTTAGTTTGGCTGGATATGAAATTCTAGGTGGAAAATTCTTTTCCTTAAGATTGTTGAATATTGGCCCCCACTCTCTTCTGGCTTGTAGGGTTTCTGCAGAGAGATCTGCTGTTAGTCTGATGGGCTTCCCTTTGTGGGTAACCTGACCTTTCTCTCTGGCTGCCCTTAACATTTTTTCCTTCATTTCAACCTTGGTGAATCTGAAAATTATGTTTCTTGGGGTTGCTCTTCTCGAGGAGTATCTTTGTGGTGTTCTCTGTATTTCCTGAATTTGAACGTTAGCCTGCCTTGCTAGGTTGGGGAAGTTCTCCTGGATAATATCCTGAAGTGTTTTCCAACTTGGTTCCATTCTCCCCATCACTTTCAGGTACACCAATCAAACGTAGGTTTGGCATTTTCACATAGTCCCATATTTCTTGGAGGCTTTGTTCATTTCTTTTCATTCTTATTTCTCTAATCTTGTCTTCATGCTTTATTTCATTAAGTTGATCTTCAATGTCTGATATCCTTTCTTCTGCTTGGTCAATTTGGCCATTGATACTTGCGTATGCTTCATGAAGTTTTCGTGCTGTTTTTTTCAGCTCCATCCATTCATTTATGTTCGTCTCTAAACTGGTTATTCTAGTTAGCAATTCCTCTAACCTTTTTTCAAGGTTCTTAGCTTCCTCACATTGGGTTAGAACATGCTCCTTTAGCTTGGAGGAGTTTGTTATTACTGACCTTCTGAAGCCTACTTCTGTCAGTTCATCAAACTCATTCTTCATCCAGGTTTGTTCCCATGCTGGCCAGGAGTTGTGATCCTTTGGAGGAGAAGAGGTGTTCTGGTTTTTGGAATTTTCAGCATTTTTGTACTGGTTTTTCCTCATCTTTGTGGATTTATCTGCCTTTTGTCTTTGATGTTGGTGACCTTTGGATTGGGTTTCTGTGTGGACGTCGTTTCTGTTGATGTTGATGCTATTCCTTTGTGTTAGTTTTGCTTCTAACAGTCAGGCCCCTCTGCTGCAGGTCTGCTGGTATTTGCTGGAGGTCCACTCCAGACCCTGTTTGCCTGGCTATCACTGGCAGAGAATGCAGAACAGCAAAGACTTTTGCCTGATCCTTCCTTTGGAAGCTTCATACCAGAGGGGCACCTGCCAGATGCCAGTCAGAGTTCTCCTGTGTGGGATGTCTGTTGACCCCTGCTGGGAGCTGTCTCCCAGTCAAGAGGCACTGGGGTCAGGGACCCACTTGAGGAGGCAGTCTGTCCCTTAGCAGAGCTCGAGTGCTATGCTGGGGATCTCTCAGAGCCAGCAGGCAGGAACGTTTAAGTCTGCTGCAGCTGCGCCCACAGGTGCCCCTTTCCCCAGGTGTTCTGTCCCAGGGAGATGGGAATTTTATCTATAAGCCCCTGACTGGGGCTGCTGCCTTTCTTTCAGAAATGCCCTGCCCAGAGTGGAGGAATCTAGAGAGGCAGTCTGGCTACAGTGGCTTTGCGGTGCTGAGGTGGGCTCTACCCAGAAGTATATCTTCTGTTCTGGCCACAAAGTCTATGTATACATAAAGCAGCAATATTCCAATGGTATTGTCAAAAAGAACCTATGAGTTTAAATTAGTGGGTAATAATCCTTTTTAAAAAAGAAAATTCGAATAATAAACACTGATCCAGAGCATATGAAGTTGAAAAAAATTAAAAAAGAGAATTTGAATAAAATTTCCCCTAACATTCCTGTGTTGTTCTTGTCAGTTATAAAAGTAATATGTCTCTGGGCGTGGTGTCTCATGCCTGTAATCGCAGCATTTTGGGAGGCCGAGGTGGGCAGATTCCTTGAGGTAAGGAATTCGAGACCAGCCTGGCCAAGATGGTGAAACCTCATCTCTACTAAAAACACACACACACACACACACACAATTTCCTGGGTGTTGTGGTGCGTGCCTGTAGTCCCAGCTACTCAGGAGACTGAGGCACAAAAATTGCTTGATCCTGGGAGGTCAAGGCTTCTGTGAGCTGAGATCACACCATTGCATTCCAGCCTGGTCAGCATAGCGAGATTCCGTCTCAAAAAAAAAAAAAAAAAAAAGTGATATTTCAGTATGAGGCTGGCTAAATAAATTATGTTACATCCATACAGTGGAATACTATGTAGCCATTGAAAAGAAAGGTGAAGCTCTGTAGGTACTGATATGGGGCAGTCTCCAAAAAAAAAAGCAAGGTGAATATAGCATATAAAGTGAAGTAGATATATTAAATTGTGTCTGTATTAAAAAGATGGAAAATAATCAGTGTATATTCATGACATATTTCCCCAAAAATATCCAAGAAACTGATCACAGTTGTAGACTCCATGGTTGGAGTAGCAGTAGATGGGGGCTAGGTGTACTGGTAGCAAGGAGGTTTTTCACCATGCTTTTACTGTCTTATGAACTTTGAATTATCTGAATATATTAACTAAAAATTTAACTAAGTTAATACACAAGTAAGTAAAATTGGATTTTAAAAAAGTAAGGGTCACAAAGATAAGCAGACTCATACAAAAATAAAATCATTCATTGGAAAAGACATGGAAAATAAAAATACAAAAAGGAAATAAAATCACTTAGTAATGCCATAGTTCTGAGGTTATCATGGTTAATATCTAAGCATAATTCCTTCTAGTCTCTTTATTCTAGTGATTTTGAGGATATTACATTTTGGTCTTAATACTTTGTTTTCAATGGTTATATTTTAGTTTTTGCTCTAATCAACAGTAAAGCAGTATCTGAGTGTCTCATCTGTCCCTATATTTGTGAATAATTTAGAACCTTTACTTTTGCCCTGTTCTTCCCTCCCTGACTTCCAGGATAATATAATTTAGAGTTTTAAATATAGATTATTGTTATTGCATAAATTGTTATATCACATGTATTTTCCATCAATAATAATATCTTGGCATGTGTCTTTAGGCTTTTTAAATAATAGCTTTATTGTGGTATAATTTACATACTATATAATATCTTGGCATGTGCCTTTAGGCTTTTTAAATAATAGCTTTATTGAGGTATAATTTACCTCAATAATATACCTCAATAAGTATATGTCTAGGAGTATATACTGTTTAAAGTATACAATTAAATGTTTTTTAATGTAGTCACAGAGTTGTGCGACCATCACATTGATTGTATTTATTTAATTATTTTTGAGACAGAGTCTCACTCTGTCACCCAAGCTGGAGTGCAGTGGCGTGATCTCAGCTCACTGCAACCTCTGCCTCCTGGGTTCAAGCAGTTCTTGTGCCCCAGCCTCCTGCGTAGCTGGGTAGCTGGGATTACAGGCGTGCATCACCACACCCAGCTGATTTTTGTATTTTTAGTACAGATGGGGTTTCACCATGTTGGCCAGGCTGGTCTTGAACTCCCGACCTCAAGTAATCCTCCTGCCTTGGCCTCCCAAAGTGCTGGCCTCCCAAAGTACTGGGATTATAGGCGTGAACCACCATGCCCAGCCATCACTGTTGATTTTATAACATTTTCATCACCCTCAAAAGAAATTTTATACCTGAGGTAGATATTAGAACCTGAAATAGACCTTTTCCCAGCTAAGGTTTAAATTTAACTCTGAGTTTTAAGACAGCTCAAATAGAAAGGGAGGTATTGTTTTTGGTGGTCATTAACTAAACAATTTAAAGCAATTAACTTTATATTTACCGTTCACGTTTCAAAAATCTAAAATTAGTACAGAATAAGAAGTTATTCTAAGGATGTGCTGAAAATTCTAATTTTTTAAAAAGTTCGTCTATTAGTAATACTATAAGATCTATAAATAAAAAACACTTAATTTTCCTAACATTTCAATTAATTGAAATTTAGTTGACTTAAATCCTTAGCTAACTGAGTTTTTCTTTCTTCATCCAAATGAGGAAAAATAGAGAGAAAAAAAGAAACTCTGCACCTGTTAGCCATCCCTCCTCCTTGTTTTCCTCTCATCACCCCCAACCCCAGGCAACCACTAATCTACTTCCTATCTCTCTACATTTGCCTCTTCTAGCCATTTCATATAAATGGAATCATACAATATGTGGTCTTTTGTGATTGGTTCCTTTCACTTAGCATTTTTTTTTCTTTTTCTTTTTAAGACAGAGTCTCACTCTGTTACTCAGGCTGGAGCACAGTGGCCATGATCTCTGCTCACTGCAACCTCTGTCTCAGCCTCCTCAGTAGCTGGGACTATAGGTGCGCACCACCACACCCAGCTAATTTTTGTATTTTTTTGTAGAGGAAAGGTTTCACCATGTTGTCCACACTGGTGTCTAACTCCTGGGTTCAAGGGATCCACCCACTTTGGCCTTCCAAAGTGTTGGGATTATAGGCATGAGCCACTGCGCCCAGCCACTTGGCATGTTTTTAAGGTTCACCTATATTGTTGAATGTATCAGTACTTCATTCCTTTTTATGGCTGAATAAGATTCCATTGTATGGATATACTGTATTTTGTTTGTCCATTCATCAGTTGATAGGCATTTGGGTTGTTTCTACTTTTTTCTATTATGAATAATGCTGCAATGAACATTTGTGTAGAAGAGATTTTGTGTGACTTTGTTTCCAGTTCTTGTGGGTATATGTCTAGGAGTGGAATTGCTGGATCATATGGTTACACTATATTTAACTTTTTGAGGAACTGTCAGACTGTTTTCCAAAGTGGCTGTACCATTTTACATTCCCACCAGCAGTGTATAAAGAGTTCAATTTCTCCACATCATTGCCAGCATTTGTCATCTTTTTTATTATAAACATCCTAGTGGGTGTGAAGTTACCTTCAGTGTTGAAACTACGTTTGAGTAGTTTTATGACAAAAGATGAGATGTGCAAAACACCAAGTATACTAATGAATATATATACACACACGTGCACTAAAGTCTAGAGAGGAAGAGATAAAATCTTATTAATTTGCAGCAATGGTTCCCAAACGTTAATGGGCATTGGAATCACCTGATTTAAGCCTAGATTGCTGAGCCCTACCCCAGAGTTTCTGATTTAGTAGGTCTCTGATGAGTTCCAAAATTTACATTTCTAACAAATTCTCAGATGTTGCTGCTTTTGGTCTGAGGACCATATTTTATTGTCCCTCTTTTTTTTAAAGCCTACAGTCATTCTGAATGAAGACCACGTTTTTAGAACCACCAACTTGACATACATGTTGGTAATGCTTATTTTGTGCCCAGTTTGTTCCTTACATATGCTTTACATTTGTTATATACTATTATTATCCTGTTTTACAGATCAGGAAACTGAGGCAGAGCTGAAGTAGTAGAGCTGATGGCCTAGTCTGGCTCTAAGTGTTTATGCTGTTAATCACTATGTTATGCTGCTACACAGAGTTAATTCACACATGGTATACATGTTTATTGAGTGAAAACTTGCAAATAATCAGTTTTCTGCAAATTTGGGATGCTTACCTCCAAGAAAGGAGACTTATTCTCTTTCAAGACAACAGTCTAAAAATCCAAACATTCCCTCAATGTGCTTGTGTGTATCAATTAACTAATTAGTTATTATATTCAGTAATTTAAAAATTACTTATATGTTTAAGGCCCAGTTTTATGTAATATAGTACAAATGTGAATTATAATTTGTATACAAGCTAGTATTGTTGAATCAGTGGTTTTGAGACTTCAGAGAGTCACAGAAATTCTTTGGGCGTCAAGTTTCTTCATCTGACTATGCTTCTGTGATTTGGATTTAGTTGTTATATTGTAAAATTCAAATAACGACAATCGTTTCTTAGTTGAGAGGGGAAAGGGGAAAAATTGAGAGGATGGACTTTTCTTTCTTTTTTATTTTTTGAGTTGGAGTCTCTCTCTGTCACCCAGGCTGGAATGCAGTGGCTGTCTTGACTCACTGCTACTTCTGCCTCCCAGGTTCAAGTAGCTGGGATCACAGGCCCCCACCACCAAGCCGGGCTAATTTTTGTATTTTTAGTAGAGATGGGGGTTTCACTGTGTTGGCCAGGCTGGTCTCCAACTCCTGGCCTCAAGTAATCTGCCTGCCTTAGCTTCCCAAAGTGCTAGGATTACAGGTGTGAGCTATTGCGCCTGGCTGTAGATGGACATTTCTCCGTTTTTTTTTCTTTTTCTTTTAACTTTCATTTTAGGTTTGGGGGTACATGTGAAGGTTTCTTACATAGGTAAATACATGCCAGAGAGGTTTGTTGCACATATTATCTCATCACCCAGGTATTAAACCCAGTATCCAATAGTTATCTTCTCGGCTCCTCTTGCTCCTCCTACCTTCCGGCTCCACAAGAAGCCCCCAGTGTCTGTTGTTTCCTTCTTTGTGTTCATAAGTTCTTATCATTTAGATGCCTCTTATAAGTGAAAACATGTGGTATTTGGTTTTCTGTTGCTGCGTTAGTTTGCTAAGGATAATGGCCTCCAGCTCTATCCATATTCCTGCGGAAGACATGATCTCATCCTTTTTTATGACTGCATAGTATTCCATGGTGTATATGTACTATATTTTCTTTATCCAGTCTATAATTGATGGACAATTAGGTTGATTTCATGTCTTTGCTAGTGTGAATAGTGCTGCAACGAACATTTGTGTGCATGTGTCTTATGGTAGAGTGATTTATATTCCTTTGGGTATATACCCAGTAATGGGATTCCTGGATTGAATGGTAGTTCTCCTTTTAGCTCTTTGAGGAATTGCCATACTGCTTTCCACAATGGTTGAGCTAATTTACACTCCCACCAGCAGTGTGTAGGTGTTCCCTTTTCTCTGCAACTGTGCCAGCATCTGTTGTTTTTTACTTTTTAATAATGGCCATTTTGACTGGTGTGAGATGGTATCTCTTTGTGGTTTTGATGTGTATTTCTCTAATGATAGTGACATTGAGCTTTTTTCCATATGCTCATTGGCTGCATGTATGCTTTCTTTTCAGAAGTGTCATTTCATGTCCTTTGCCTTTTTTTTTTTTTTTTTTTTAAGACAGAGTTTCACTTTGTTACCCAGGCTGGAGTACAGTGGTGTGATCTTGGCTCACTGCAGCCTCTGCCTCTTGGGTTCAAGTGATTCTCCTGTCTCAGCCTCCCAAGTGGCTGGGATTAAAGGCACGTGCTACCACACCCAGCTAATTTTTGTAGAAACAGGGTCTCACCATGTTGACCAGGCTGGTCTTGAACTCCTGACATCAAATGATCCACCTGCCTCGGCCTGCCAAGTGCTGGGATTACAGGTGTGAACCACTGCACCCGGCCCATTGCCCACTTTTTAATGGGGTTATTTATTTCTCTCTTGTAAATTTGTTTAAGTTCCTTATAGATGCTGGATATTAGACCTTTGTCAGATGCATAGTTTGCAAATACTTTCTCCCATTCTGTAGGTTGTCTACTTATTCTATTGATACAGTTTTTTTTTTTTTGCTGTGTAGAATTTCTTAAGTTTATTATAGTTTTGCTTTTGTCGTGATGGTTTTTGGTGTCTTTGTCCTGAAATCTGTGCCCATTCTTATGTCCAGGATGGTATTGCCTAGGTTGTCTTTCAGGGTTTTTATAGTTTTTGGTTTTACATTTAAGTCTTTAATCCATCTTAAGTTGATTTTTGTGTAAGGAAGGGGCCCAGCTTCCATCTTCTGCATATGACTAACCAGTTATCCCAGCACCATTTATTGAATAGGGAGTCTTTTCCCCATTGCTTGTTTTTGTCAACTTGTCAAAGGTCAGATGGTTGTAGATGTGCAGCCTTATTTCTGGGCTCTATTCTGTTCCATTTGTCTGTGCAATTTTCTGTATTATTCCATTATCACAGTGCTATAAAGAACTCCCTAAAAGTGGGTAATTAATGAAGAAAATAGGTTTAATTGACTCAAGTTCTGCAGGCTATACTAGAGGCATGGCTGGGGAGGCCTCAGGAAACTTACAATCATGGTGAAAGGTGAAGGGGAAGCAGTCAAGTCGTCACACGGCTGGCAGGAAAGAGAGAGAGAGAGAGAGAGAGAGAGAGAGAGAGAGAGAGAGAGAAGCATTGCCTGCATGAAACGGTGAAGTTAGAGAGCTCAGGGAGGCTAGAGAAAGACCCACCCATTGCAGTGACACTGAATCAAAATTCAGGCGGCTGCTTGTCAGTTGTGAAGGGAACTTTTCCAGCAGATCTATCAGCTCTCAAGTTTCCCCCTTGGGGGAGAAAAAAAGTTCCCCATGTCCCATGATCTTGTACATACCTAATCCTGTCACCTATAGCCATCAGCAAAGAGTGCAAGGCAGATTAATCCAAAGAGAATAGTGGTTCACATTCCATAGTGCCAAATCCATTTTTAACCAATGTAGGCTTTTCTGAGTGGGGCCTCTAACCCCCTAAATCTTAGGAAGGACTCTAAGCTTCCTAAATTGGGCCTTGAACGTAAGTTTAATCAAGCGTCCTTGCCTTTTATTAAGAGGGGCCTTTAACCTTCTCTATCTTAGGAGAGATTGTCCTAAGTTGGGCCTCAGGCCCATTCACGTCTTTCACCTGGGTAAAATGTACCCCACCACTTACCCAAAGTTGGCCAATTGGTGCTACAGTTTATTTCCTTTGAGTTGGGGGTCTCCTCAGTATAGTCCCTTTGTGGTTCACTAGGAAGATGTTACTGGACTTTTCTGAGTTTTAAGATTTTATCCCTTAAAATTTTCTCAACTTTGAAAAGTTGCTGATAGGAAAACTTAAAGTTGATCATATTTTGTTTGACAGCTTGTTTCCTCATGGATATTTTGTTTGTGATTATGTTTTTATATTGCATACATAAAAATTACTCATACTTTATACAGTATTTCCTATTTCATATATCAGTATTTCATAATGTTTTTATAATTTACTAATGTTCCATGATTTAAACTGATATAAAGTGTTTTTGTTTGTTTGTTTGTTTTTTGTTTTTTGAGACAGTTTTGTTCTGTTGACCAGGCTGGGGTACAGTGGTGCAGCCTCTACCTCCTGGGATCAAGCAATCCTCTCACCTCAGCCTCCTTAGTAGCTGGACTACAAGCACATACCACCTTGCATGGCTAATTTTGTTTATTTTTTGTAGAGGTGAGGTCTCACTATGTTGCCCAGGCTAGCCTCGAACTCCTGGACTCAAGTGATCCTCTGGCCTTGGCCTCCCAAAATGTTGGCATTACAGGTGTGAGCCACTGTACCTGGCCTGGTGTGAAGTTTCTAAAGTTTATACTCACCTCAAATATTCTCTGATATGCCTTAATTATATCAAGGTACAGAAAACTTTACTAAACATTTCTAGGTGATATGTAAGAAAGCATGTTTACTAATTAGTAAATTATATTCAGGAAAATTTGTCAAAGACTTGGAAGCAGGCAAAACTGATAACTGGGTTTTCTTTCAGGGGAGTGCTGAATGTGCAGGGACTCTCCAGGGATTATCTGATTCTAAATGAGTGTATACTTTTGATCATCTTTGATTGACTAGGCTATTTTACAACTCTGTAGAGGGATAAAAGTTAAATTTTATACATCTGAAAAGGATGCAAATGATTTTGGCCCATAACAACACAAATGATTCCTATTCTTAGCAATGCAAATGGACTTTATCCAGTAGAGAATACAAATTTCTGTAAATCAAATTCTATAATGAATTGATTTTAACTTACTGGTTTCCTCATTAATTACTCAGTTAAGTAAACTCTTTGACACTTAACATTTTGACTCATGCTGTTTTTATATTTATATGACTTATAATTTTACAATTTTGGAAACTACATTTTAAAATTATGTACTTGTGTAATATGAGTAGTTAAATATAAGTGTATACCTTTGGATTTCTCTCTCTCTGTCTCTCTCTTTTTTTTTTTTTTTTTAATTTTAAAAATAGAGGAAAGGTTTCGCCATGTTGCCCAGGCTGGTCTCCAACTCCTGTGCTCAAGCAATCCACCCACCTTAACTTCCCAAAGTGCTGGGATTACAGGCATGAGCCACCACACCTGGCCTATATATGTGGATGTTTTAAAAGTACCTATATGATATGCTGAAAAATAATAAAACAGCATTTATTTTTAAAATGAAGAGTAATATTTTCCCTTGTCACAAACAATGCATGTACACTGAAGATAAATTAAAATATATTCAGAAGCAAGAATAAAATTTAAAAATAAAGCATTTATAATCTCACCACTGAGGAATAATAATCACTATTAAGACCTTGGAATACAGTGTTTCAGACTTGTTTCTTGGAATATATGTAATTTATTTCTGAACCAGGATAATATGTACATACTGATTGAAAAAAATTTAAACACATAAATGAACATGTTTTGGCTGGTATTTTTTGAAGATTGCATTTCAGCATTCCTGAAGAGGGGGCCAACAAAGCTTCTTGTTAGCTATTTTAGCTGTAATAATTTTGCAGGTGACATGTTATTATTTTAGAAATGAAAGCATAAATGGGCACATTAAATCACCAAATATGGAAGAAATTCAAGCAAAATATTTTAATTCTCTAAATCATTAGAGGTGTCCATTGTGTATGGGATCTTAGAAGTCTGCTTGTATGTGTATCATGAGGAATGAAATATTTTTTAAAAAAAATTGTTGTTTGTTTTGTTTTGAAAAAGAAGCCTGCATGGAGTTTATTGGGGGATTGAGGATGGGGAAGAACTCAAGACTACAAAGGAAATGAAGCCTGGAACATCAGTATAGGAAAGCAGTCCTATCTTAGCTGTTAACATTTAAAAAGCCCTTTCAAGGACTAAAGAAATAAAGGCTACAAATGTCTGGAGCTTGAAATGACTTTTATACTTTTGAACCTGTTACAAAAAGCTTTTCTTAGAACTCTCCTTCTTTTCCCTCCCCCAAAAGAAAATGGTTGGGAAAAAAAAAAAAGAAAAACAGGAAAAGAACAGATATAATGGATGTTGCCATAGCTTATTTTACATTTCTGAGCCAGAAGAAAAGCTTAAAAAAAAAAAAAAAAAAAAGAACAAAGAGGAAGAGTTGCCATATTTTAAAGTCTGAAGGAAACGAGGAGAATAAGTGGTTATATCCTTGAATTTCTGTGAATTGTGAATAGCTCAAATGTAGGTGCATTTCTAGAAGGAATCAATACTTCTTGATTGTGCTACTGCTAAACTTGTTTACAAACAAGCTGCAAAAAGTAAGAGAAAGAGGGTAGTGTGTATTGAGACTATTCTGTTTTTAATACAGTAATTGAATACAAATGTTCTATATCTGTTTTCATGAAGAATAAGTTTCAAAAAGATGTACAAAGGACATAGGTTACCAATTCTTATAAAGTTCCTCACCAAACAGCCAAGAATGATTTTCCTTCCTTGTTTTATGACTTATTCATTATTTTATTATAAAAGAAATAGAAAAATGAATAACATTTGGTGACGTGTAGATTTTTTTCTTTCAGCGTTATAAATCAAGGTTTCAGAAGAAATCCTAGTTCTTTCTAATGGAGTCTAACTCTCTGAAATTAAAAACTTAAAAAGTTCTGTAATATAATATGAAAGTTCTAAATTTTAGTCTCATTACTGATACTGATATGATCTGGGCCAAGTCACCTAACTTCTCACAGAGCCAAACTAGTTTATTCTAAGTTTCTTCCATCTGTAATGCTCTGTGATTCTATGAGTTTAATAAATATGAAAGTAATCTTAAGGATAAAACCACATTTAAAAAACTCAATTTAGCAAAAATATTCCTAATTTCAAATGATATTTTAATTCATAATATAAAACAAAATTTTAGTATGACCACAGATTTTATTTTTTGAATAATATTTTGATGAAAACATAATAGACATACAGAAAAGTATACAAATCATAAGCGTATATAGCTCATTCATCACAAAATGAACATATCTATATAACCACTACCTGGGTCAAGAAATAAAACATTTTCAGTGCCGCTGACTCCTTCCTTCCCTCCCAATTACTATGACCCCCTCAAAGGTAACTATCCTGACTTCTAAGATCATAAATTAATTTTTTTCTGTTTTTGAGCTTTATTTAAATAGAATCATACAGTATTTTTTATATCTAACTTCCTTTACACAATGTTATATTTATGAGAATCATTACTGTTTTATAGTAATGGTTGGTTCATTTTATTCTATATAGTATGCCATTGTATGAATTCATTTGTTGATGGGTATGTGAGTTGTTTCCAGTTTTTGACTTATTATGAATGATGCTGCTAGGAACATTTTTGTGTATTTTTTATATAAATGTGCATGTGTTACTGTTGGGGATATGCTTAGGAGTAGATAATAATGCCAAAACGTTTTCCAAACTGCTTGTACCAATTTATGCTCCCATATGCTCAGACCATAAAATTTGAACTGTTCCTTTACGACCATTGAAATGAAATGATCACTAATATGAAGCATGTGAACTTTCTGAGAAGAAAATGATATATGGATACTGACCAGCCTTACTAATGCCTGTTTTTGTTTTGTTTTAAAGAGATGGGTTCTCTCTATGTTGCCCAGGCTGGCCTCCAGCTCCTAAGCTCAAGTGATCCTCTGGCCTCAGCCTCCCTAGTAGCTGAGACTATAGGTGCATACCACCACCTGATTACTAATGCTTTTTTTTTTTTTTTTTTTTTCAGACAGAGTCTTGCTCTGTCACCCGGACTAGAGTGCAGTGGCACAGTGTCGGTTCACTGCAATCTCCGCTTCCCAGGCTGAAGCAATTCTTGGGCCTCAGCTTCCCAAGTAGCTGGGATTACAGGTGTATACTACCATGCCTGGACAAATTTTTGTATTTTTAGTAGAGACAAGATTTCACCATGTTGGCCAGGCTGTCCCTGAACTCCTGGCCTGTACTTGATCCTCCCACCTCGGCCTTCCAAAGTGCTGGGATTACAGGCATGAATCACCGTGCCTGGCCTCTAATGCTTATTTAAAAAAATATTATAGTACTATTCTTTGGAGACTAGAACTTTGGAATTTCTTACTACCTATCATTTGATACAGGGAAAAGCAGTTGATTTTTTTTTCTTTTTTGCTAATTTTTGTTCCTTCAAAGAACTGAGAGTAGTTGGAAAAAAGTAAAACTTCAAAACCATTAAACTATTGTTTTTATCTTTTTTTTTTACTTCCTTGCTAAGCAGTGTTTTAATAATAATAAACACCTTTAGCTGTTACAGTGTTTTTGAATATATAGTACTTTTTGCTTTGAGTAGAGAGGAAATTAATCTTTATTATCTATTCCTACAATGTTTCTGTTCCTCTTTTATTTCCTACTCCTTTTTTTTTCTTTCTAATTCTCATTAAAAGTTTAAGTTTTCATTAAGGACCTTGTTTCCTATGGGCTATCCACAACACATTAATCATAAACTATTTCTTTGGGTAAAATAAAACACCAAAAACTAACTTAACTATAAAAATCTTATTATAGCAAGACAATGCTATTCTACAGAAATATAATCTGAGTCACAAATGTGAATCACATATGTAATTTAAAATTTTCTAGTAACCATACTAAAAAAGGTGAAAAGCAACAGGTGGAATTCATGTTTATAATGTATGTTATGTAACCCAATATATCAAATATAGTATTATTTCAATACGTAATTGTAAAAATTACTAATGAGAGATATTTTAGATTCTTTTCTTCAAAAATCTGGTGGTTACTTTATACTACAGCCCTTCTCAATTAAGGCTAGTGATATTTCTAGCACCTTAGAGCCCCATGTGGCTATTGGCTATCCCGTTGGACAGTGCAGGTTTAGGCTTTCCATAACAGAATGGGAGCAGGTCCTGTGCTGTACAGGGTAAACATGATTTACTCATGCTTTTAGTAACATTCCACTGTAATGTACTCTAATAATAGGTCATTAATCTATGTTTGACCCAGGATTTTTTTAGTTTCTAGAGTGGGAAAGGGCTCCAAAGTACTGAAATTTATTTTTTGCAACTTTTCCAACAGGACTGTTTTGCTGGATTCTAAATGACAACTTTTAAATCAGAGCCTTGAAATCTACAGAAGTCCAATATATACTGAGGTAATTTGCATATTCTAATGAGCAGCAAGAGACATAAAAGACCTAACGAAAATTAAAAGACATGGCCGGGCGCAATGGCTCACGCCTGTAATCCCAGCACTTTGGGAGGCCGAGGCGGGTGGATCGCAAGGTCAAGAGATCGAGACCATTCTGGCCAACATGGTGAAACCCCGTCTCTACTAAAAGTACAAAAATTAGCTGGGCGTGGTGGTGCTCGCCTGTAGTCCCAGCTACTCGGGAGGCTGAGGCAGGAGAATTGCTTGAACCCAGGAGGCGGAGGTTGCAGTGAGCCGAGATGTGCCACTGCATTCCAGCCTGGCGACAGAGCAAGACTCTGTCTCAAACAAAAAAAAAAAAAAAAAAAAGAAAATTAAAAGACACATTTGAAACAACTGGTAGGTAAATAACAAAGGTATTTATAATAACCACTTTTTTATGAGGGAAATTTTTCTGAGGGAAAAACAATGAACATGACATTGTATGAAAAGAACTTTGAAAGTTTAGTAGTTTTAGGGAAGTTGGAAATGAAACAAAAGTTCCATGGAAGCAGATGTTTTTTTTCCATACAACAATGCTGTACATAATTTCTTGTTCGCTAGGATAATCTACATAAACCTATTTGAACTATAAGATAGCTAAACTAATTATCATTTGCAGTAATAAATAGTGTTGCAATGCTAAAAGTAAAATAATTCGTATTTTATTATTTCTAATACTTTTGAAAAATTATGTAGAATTCTTTGGAAGATGAGGAAGGAGTTAAATGGAGGCATAGATGTTTTTAACAACTAAGTGGTTCATGATGGAGGTTATATTTTCTAGCTTTTTATTATGGAAATTAAAAAACATATTCACACATGGGCAGAATCGTGAGTATGGACACCATGTGCTTAGTGGGGAAGTAAAACATTTTTGGCAAAGAAAACTTGGATCACAGTTTTCTCCATTGGTCACCAAGTGACAGGAGCAACTTGAGATGATTTAGTAGCTGCCTGATTTGAGTTCTGCAGGAGTGGAAGGAGCTGGGGAGGTGTAGTTGTGACAGTATAGACTGCATTGCTTCATGGATTGAGTAAATTGATACATGGTTTAGTGTTTTGCAGACCAGTGACTGAATTCTGGAAGTAGGCAGTGTAGGATTCCTGGGTTTGGCTGTTCCTTCTTTTATCTTTTATCTATTATTATTAACTCTAGATACTTTGCTTGGTTTCTTGTTTAGTTTCAAAATTGTGCAAATTTTATACTCATATGAATTTTAGAGTTACTAGCTATTAGGAAAACTTAAATTTTTAGGAACAAAGTATGATTTCTCCTTTTTAAATTTTTTATTACATATTTATTTATTGTTTCCACAACAGCACATGTATGATTTCTCTAAGCAGGCATATTCTGAATGTATTATCCATATGAAATAAAATGTTGTTTATATTGTGAAGTAAATGATTTATGTAATGTAAAATAGAGGACTATTTTGTCTATATTCTCAAATTTTTCTTTTAAAAACAATTTAGTAAAAGATTTTGGCAATGTAATGCATTGTATTCTACCGTTATAACTGTATTTTTTTCTAGTTTTTTATTAGTTTGTAAGTGATTGGTAAAATTTTTTTTCTGATGTTTTTGGCCACCTCATACTTGCAGAAAATTTCTTAGGTATAGTTTGGATGCACCTATTAGCATAAGGCCATGTGCTGTCTAAGAAAAAACCTGATTCAGAAATCAGAAAGTCTGGGGTCGCTGTGGCTCTGTCAGTTAATGCTGTGTCACCTTGGGTAAATCACTTGTCTTTCTGGATCTCAGTTTTTTATTTGTAAAAGAAGAGGGTCGGCTAGATGATTTCTAAGATACTTCAAGGTGGCAGCATGATATAGTAGAGAGAATATTTGTTTGGAATCAGTCACACCTGGCTTTCATTCATTCACAAATATTTATTGAGAGCTATTATTTATTGTGCCAGGCATGGGAAATATAACAATTAACAGTATAAATAATTGAACTAATTAGTCTCTGCCTTTATGGAGCTTATATTCTAGTTTGGTAGACAATAAAAAGACAACTACATAAAACAATTATAATATACAGTAAGTGCCATAAGGAAAAAACAAGGGACTGTGACAGTATGGTGTGGGTCTGCTTCAAAAGGTAGTGATTCAGGGTGAGATGGAGCTAGCTAGGTAATTAATGGGGAAGTGTTTTAGGTAAAGGGAACAGCATGTGAAATGGCCTTGAGGCTGAAAAGAGCTTAGTGTGTTCTAGTAACTAAGGACATGAATAGACAATTCTCAAAAGAAGATATACAAATGGCTAACAAACATATGAAAAAATGCTCAACATCACTAATGATCAGGGAAATGCAAGTCAAAACCACAATGTGATACCACCTTACTCCTGCAAGAATGGCCATAATTAAAAAAATCAAAAAACAATAGACGTTGGCATGGATGTGGTGAACAGGGAACACTTCTACACTGCTGGTGGGAATGTAAAACTAGTACAGCCACTATGGAAAATGGTGTGGAGATTCCTTAAAGAACTAAAAGGAGAACTACCATTTGATCCAGCAATCCCACTACTGGGTATCTACCCAGAGGGAAAGAAGCCATTATATGAAAAAGATACTTGCACTCGCATGTTTTTAGCAGCACAATTCACAATTGCAAAATCATGGAACCAACTCAAATGCCCATCACTCAATGAGTGGATAAAGAAACTGTGGTGTGCGCGCGTGTGTGTGTGTGTGTGTGTGTGTGTGTGTGTGTGTATGTATGGAATACTACTCAGCCATAAAAAGGAATGAATTAACAGCATTTGCAGTGACCTGGATGAGATTGGAGACTATTATTCTAAGTGAAGTTAACTCAGGAATGGAAAACCAAACATCGTCTGTTTTCACTGGTATGTGGGAGCTAAATTATGAGGATGCAAAGGCATAAGAATGATATGATGGACTTTGGGGATTTGTAGGGAAGCGTGAGAGGGGGATGAGGGATAAAAGACTACACATGTGGTGCAGTGTAGACTGCTTAGGTGATGGGTGCACCAAAATCTCACAAATCACCACTAAAGAACTTACCCATGTAACCAAATACCACGTGTACCCCAATCACTTATGGAAAAAAAGAAACAGATAACATTTTGAGCTGAGAAAAAAAAAAGAAAGATGATCAGTAAGTATTAGAGTATAGTGAAAAGAGGGGAGACTGGCATAAGGTGAGGTTGGAAAGATAGGCAGAGCTTTTAGATCATGAAATGAAGTTTGGATTTCATCTTAAGTGCCATTTTAAGATTTTATCTTAAAAGTAAACCATTGTAGGGTTTTCTTTTTGAAAGTGTCTCCTTCTGTCGTCCAGGCTGGAGTGCAGTAGCATGATCATGGCTAACTGGAGCTTCCATCTCCGAGGCTCAAGTGATCCTCCTGTCTCCACCCCCCAGTAGCTGGGACTATAGGCCCACCATGCCTGGCTAACATTTTTTTTTCTTGTAGAGATGGGGTTTCATCATATTGCCCAGGCTAGTCTTGAACTCTTGGACTCAAGTGATCCACCCGCCTTGGCCTCTCAAAGTGCTGGGATTACAGGTATGAGCCTGTACTGTGCCTTGCCTGCTGTAAGGTTTTTAGCAGGAGAGTGATTTATTTGATGTCTTAAGACATTTACTCTTATTACGGTATGGAGAATGGATTGGAGGAGGTCAAGAGTAGAAGTGAAGCTGTTGCATAGTTCAGGTGAGAAATAATGGGGACCTGGGTTAAGGTGGTAGAGGTGGAGCTGAAGAGATATGGAGCAATTCAAGATATATCTTAGAATGAGAAACAACAGGATTTGCTGATGGATTAGAATTGGGGATAATGAAAAGGAAAATAAAAAGACGGCTCTTAGGTTTCTGGCTTGAACAACTTATGGACAAATTTTCTGTTTACCCAAATGGGAGGGGACAGATTTGGGTGGGTAGGCATCATGATTTGTTAATCTTTTTCTCTGGACACATTAAATTTATAATGTTTTTGAGATCTATATGTGGAAATACCAAGAAACGAAGTAGATAGTCAAATCTGAAGCTCACAAAAGTCATGGCTAAGTATAGATATATCTGGGAGTTATCAATAAAGGGATGGTATTCAAATCCATGGGAATGGATAAGGTCATCCAGGAAAAGAGATAGATTTCAGACGGCTCTGGCCTGACTCTGAGAAACCCTATAACTTGTAAGTCGGGTAAAAGAGGTAGATTCAACACTGGAGGCTAAGAGGTAGTAACTCTTAATACGGATGAAATAAACCAGGAGATACAGTATTTGGAGGCCAAGAGAGCTCAGGGTTTCAAGAAGGAGGAAGTTGATGATTTCATTGAATGCTGATGAGAAGTAAAGATAAGCACAGAGAAATGGCCATTGGACTTGGCAATGTTTGATTTGAGTTCTGGCTCGTCCACTTATTAGTTGTATGACCTTGAACACTTCATTTCACATCATTGAGTCTTAGTTTTCTCACCTTCTCAAAAGGTACTTCTCACTTGGGGTTATTCTAAGGATTAATGAACTAACACATTTACTTGAATACTACCTGAAAAATATGGGATGCAGAGTTGATATTAATTCTTTTCTTCTCTAGTTTTATGATAATTTTAGAAACTTTGAATAGGGTACACCTATCCCTCCCTTCAAGATGTTAATTTTGTTTTGGAAAATTCTGCTCTTCAGTGAAAAGCTACAAAACAGAAAATATTTTCATTAATTCTAATAGGAAAAGTTATAATGCATTTTATACCAATCCAAGATACCCTCTCTTTTCACAAAAAATATAGCATTTGATGAACAATGAAAGCAAGCATAAATAAGTAATAAATAGCATTTGAAAGTAAATAAATATAGATTATACATAAATTATAAAGTAATAAAGTTTTATTGTATTGCTGAACGAATTAAAGAATTGATAATGGATGGCTTGTAGAGGAGAAGTGTGAGATATTCATTCTTTGGAAGGTGCATTCTTCTTTCTGCACCATTTTCTGCATCAATTTTTTTTTAGACTTTTAGGAGCTCATGATTATCTTGGCTTCACATGAGCTTAACTTGAAGTTATAGCACAGAAAGTTACTGTGTTAGGCCATTTTTGCATTGCTATAAAGAAATACCTGAGACTGGGAAATTTATAAAGAAAAGAGGTTTAATTGACTCACAGTTCTGCAGGTTGTACAGAAAGCATGGCAGTGGCATCTGCTTGGCTTCTGGGGAGGCCTCAGGGAGCTTTTTCTTATAGTGGAAGGCAAAGGAGGAACAGACTTCTCACATGGTGAGAAGGGGGCAGGTGCCACACACTTCTTTTTTTTTTTGAGACAGAGTCTTGCTATGTTGGCCAGGCTGGAGTGCAGTCGCATGATCTCAACTCACTGCAACCTCCACCTCTTGAGTTCAAGTGATTTTCGTGCCTCAGCCTCCCAAGTAGCTGGGACTACCAGGGCATGTGGCCATGCCCAGCTAATTTTTGTATTTTTAGTGGAGACTGGGTTTTGCTGTGTTGGCCAGGCTGGTCTCGAACTCCTGACCTCAAGTGATTTACCCTCCTCAGCCTCCCAAAGTGCTGGGATTACAGGTGTGAGCCAGCATGCCTGGCCAGGTGCCACACACTTTTAAAAAACCATTTCTTATGAGAACTCACTATCACGAGGACAGCAATAAGACATTCATGAGAGATCCGCTCCCATGACCCACCAGGCCCCTCCCACCAGGCCCCTCTGTCGACACTGGGATTTACATTTCAGCATGAGATTTGGGTGGGGATAAATATCCAATTGTATCAGCTACTTTTAGAGTTGTACAAGATGCCACCTCTTCATTCTGTATTGGCAATGCAAAACATTTTGGGTCATTTAAACGTGGTACACATGCATATTTTTCCTGATGATATTCTCTGACTAGAAGTTGTGTTGAGTAAATTAGTAAGTGTTTTGCCAGAAAGTAATGTCAAAACATCACATCTTATAGTATATTTATTTAGTGAATTTTTTTGTGTGAAAAGTTATTATTCTGAGGAGAAAAATATGTTACCTGAAAAGTAATGCAATTTGTCTAGAGCCATTTTAAACTAATAAGTTGCTATCCGGTGTAAGTCTTTATTTACCGATCATCTACCCCACGCATGGCTATGTTAGGCTCTATGAGGATAAAGAAAAAGTTTATAATTTAATGAGTAGCTTTAAGCAGGCAGAGTTTTTAGGTAATTCTTAATTATAAAGGGAATTAGCAAGAAGGCAAAAGCCATTTATTAATGAGATCTCTCTCTAATAATGCAAAATACTTCCTCAAGTGAACAAAATTTGAAAGCATAAGATATATTATCTGGAAATGAGAGAATCTCATTACAAAAAATGTAGGTATATTTTTAAACTATGTGTTTTTTTTTTTTAAATTTACTTTTATTTGGCACCTATACCGTCAAACTATCAAACTACCTTGTGGGGAATCATAAAGCCACTTTGGCAGATGCATAAGAATGTGGATGCATCAGAGGACCACTGTCTAGGCAGGTCAAATCTTTATTTCATATTGAGCTTGTGCATCTAAGGCACATGTATTTCTTGGCAAAAATCTGAATTTTCTGCTGAAAGGCTTGACATAAGCAAACATAAGATCAATGAATTTCAAGGTTTCATTAGGTCTCTATGCCCTAAGTATCCATGTATAACTTCTATTGGCATAATACTTTAAAAGGAAATATATTTGGTAAATTACTTGTTTCCCCTTTTCAAACTATAAAGTAGCTATATGGTAGTTTTAATAAACTACTGTGTGACTGTTATTACTGTTTGCTGTTGGAAATACCTTGGTCTCAGAGCAGTAACATGTGCAAATTGAAAATCAACCCAAAATACTTTCTTACCTGAATATTATAGACAGAGACTTAATTCTATTTCTCTCTGATTATTTTCTTTTTGTTTTGATATTAGATTCAGTTCCTAGTATAGTAACCCATCTGATGAAGGGGGTTTGTAGGCATCCCTAAATCTGAAAATCTGAAAAAGTGGATTAAGATGAACTCAGGGGCATTCTTTACTTTGCTGAAAGTAATTCTGTGTGGCTTACTTCAATTTATTTACTTTTTTCTCTAGAATTACTGTAAAGGTTTTCTATTTCACTCATTATAGCACAGTGTTTTTCACATTTGAATAGACTGCATCACATGAATTCTTTATAAGGACCTTAAAAACAAACTTTGCCAAGTCCCAGAATACAGAAGTGAATTCACATCCCAATACTCAGCTGCCTCATGAATAAAGGAGAGCTTGTGCCTGACACTTTGAAGCTGTAGCTGTTAAACCATACAGAATATTTACCTCAATAAATCATTATAAGAAACTAAGGTACAATTATACCCACAGAGAAAAAGAATTCAAAACACTGATTTATGTGTTCAGTGCCTATTCCCTTTCCCTACCATGTTTTGAATTTTGTGTATGTTTGTCATCTTTGGCTGTTCCTATGTATCTTTAAACTAATGGGTTCTGCTTTTTTTTTTTTTTTTAACATTCCTCATTAAGTTTGTTATTTTTCTTTGACACACAGACATGATTTGCATAGTGTACTAAGTTTTACATTTAAAACTAACTATATCTCATTTCTTAAAGCTGAAAGAGAAAATGGAAAAAGTGACTAATTTATTTTAAATAAAACACTGCTTCTTTGCTTAATTTGTGAGCATTCGAACTGAAATTCCATATTAAGGATTTTATTTGGCATTTATTTTGGAGTACTACTGGGAAAGAATAAAGAACTGGGTTATAACTAGGAAGTAGACCACTACCTTTAAGATCCACTCATTATTGAATGATTTCGCTTATTTAAAGTGATAACACTACTATGGAAAGGTACATCTATTCACCAGTGTGCATTTTTTCATTCTAAAAGTAAAAACAAAATCCGAAGGTGAAAATAAACCAGTAACATAGAGAAAGAAATGATAGTGAACATGACAAAGAGTCAATGTGCAGATAGGAGAATTTTTGCCTAGAATAATTTATTAGGGCCATCCAGATATAGCAGAAAAAAATGGTTTTCTAATGGTATGCTATTAAAATAATAAAGTATATTAAAATGGCTAATTTGTCATTTTAATGAAAATGTACAGGGTCTCAAATCCAAAAATCCAAACTCAAACTCCTCTCCCCCTCCAGACCCAACTCTGGAACTCTGGAGTGAACTCCCTCCTACCCCCTATATCTTAGCTCCCTCCACCCAACCCCTCTCTGCTTCTCGTTCTCCGGCATGTTTGCTGGACCCTTTTTTCCACTGCCCTTTTCTAAACATGACCACTACTAGAAAATACCATCTCACACTATATATATATATTTTTTTTTTTTAATTTTTTTTGTGTGATAGGTTCTCACTCTTTCACCCAGGCTGGAAAGTGCAGTGATTCAATCATAGCTCACTACAGCCTTGACCTCCCAGGCTTAAGTGATCCTCCAGCCTCAGCCTCCTGAGTAGCTGAGACCACAGGAATGTGTTACTATACCCAGCTAATTAAAAAAACTTTTTTTTTTGGTAGAAATGGGGTCTCCTTTGTTGTCCAGGCTGGTCTCAAACTGGGGGCCTCAAGTGATCCTCCAGCCTCGGCCTCCCAAAGTGCTGCGATTACAGGTGTGAGCTACTGCACCCAGCCTCCTCTCACAATATCTTATAGCATAAACGGACACAATAATGAACCTCGCTAGTCTTACTGATTTAAACATTGGTCAAGATCAAATTTGCACAATCAAATTACAAATTCTCCATTCTGTAAATTTCCCCCTTTCAATTGGAGAGTTGAATCCACTTATAACTAGTGTAATTATTGATTAGGAAGACTTACTTCAGCCATTTTGCTATTTGTTTTCTATGTGTCATTTCTTTGTTCACATTTCTCCATTACTACCTTCTTTTGTGTTAATTAGATATGTTCTATTGTACTGTTTTTATTCCTTTCTCATTTCTTTTACTAAAATATATTTTGGTTATTTTCTTAGTGATTTTCCTGGAGATTACAATTAACATCTTAATATAGAATGATTTAGTTTGAATTACTACCAACTTAATTTCAATAGAATATAAAACTTTGCTTCTATATAAGCTCCATTCTTGCCTCTCGATGTTGTGATTGTCACAGATTACATCTTTATACATTGTATGCCCATCAACATAGTTTTTTTTTTCCCCGTAGAGATGGAGTTTTGCTCTGTTGTCCAGGCTGGAGTGCAGTGGCACTATCATAGCTCACTGTAACCTTGAACTCCTGGGTTCAAGCCATCCTCCCGCCTCAGCCTCCCAAGTAGCTAAGACCACAGGTACATGCCAGTATGCCTAGCTAATTTTTAACTTTGTTTTGTAGGGACGAGGTCTCGCTATATTGCCCAGGCTGATCTTGGATTCCTGGCATCAAGTGATCCTCCTGCCTCGACCTTCCAAAGTATTGGGATTACAGGTGTGAGCTACCACACCTAGTCTAAATGCCTAATTCTTTATGCGTATAAGCAGAAGGGATGGAAGACTAGATGATTTCTAGTTTCTTTCTTTTTTTTTTCTTTTTTGAGACAGAGTCTTGCTCTGTCGCCCAGGCAGGAGTGCCATGTCATGATTTTGGCTCATTGCAACCTCCACCTCCTGGGTTCAAGCGATTCTCCTGCCTCAGCCTTCCGAGTAGCTGGGATTACAGGTGCCTACTATCATGGCTGGCTAATTTTTGTATTTTTAGTAGAGACGGGATTTCACCATGTTGGACAGGCTGGTCTCGAACTCCTGACCTCAGGTGATCCGCCCGCCTCAGCCTCCCAAAGTGTTGGGATTACAGGCATGAGCCACCATGCCTGGCCTGATGCCTAGTTTCTTTTAGTTTGCTTCATGACAAATATATATTTTTTCCTGTTAAATAATGTTTTAAAAAGTTGTCAAGAGTGTATTTGAATATTCTTGCTGGAAAATTATTTAAATTTTCTTTCCCTTTCAAAAAAATTTCCTATAATTTGTACTTTAGTTTATCCAGAAGGTAACCTAGTTTATTCAGAAGGTATCCAGAAGGCTGGTTACTGAACTGTGTTTTGTAAAGCCCACCTATAAACTGGGTACTATTCAGTTTAGATTAATTAATTTATAAAGTTGAATTTGGACATTCTATAGGTACATATAATGTTCTACACCTTCTTAACTTGTTACCCGTGTAATTAGGGAATTTCACTAAGCTTTATTCATTCCACATGTATTTGTTGAATACCTGGCATGTGCTAAGTCCTATGCTAAGAGCCTGTTTTCTGACATCAATGTGAGCATAACAATACCTATTTTGCAGGATTATTGTGGTGGTGTATATAAAATGTTTACCAAAGTCCCTGATACAAAGATGTTCAATAAATGGTTACATACTTTTTTTTTTTTAATAAAAGGCTGCTATTGTTTGCCTAGCTTGTTGTCACTCTGTTATCCATTTGGTCTTTTGCATTTTTTGCATTGTAATTAACAGCAGAAATATAAGTGGGAGAATAGGGAACTTGTCTTTTTGTTACAATACTTTGCACACAGTAGGTTCCATGTATTTCCAGAAGGGAAACTCATTGTAATTCTTGAAACAAAGTAAATTATTTTCAAGGAATGAAATGAAGATCATTTTAGCTGAATTGATTACAATATCTGGTTTTAGGCTTTCTGGCAATCCAGAATAAATGAAAATCATAATATTTAATAAAAAGGAAGCATATGTGTTTCTTAAATGATACAAACTTTTGTCTATCATTCAACTCTAAAAGGAAGTTATTGCATTGTTCTTTATGTAACTAATTCGGAGTTTGATTGACAGTGCCTTTAGCAGCAGATTAGATTTGTTGATTTGACAAAAGAGCTGTTAAAAAGTGAAAGGTTAGATGGAAGTTGTATTATTGGTAAGAGAGGTCATTTCACTGAGCTTTATTCATTCATTCTACAAGTATTTGTTGAGTACCTGGGGGTGAGAGAAAAATAGAAAAGTTTAGGTGTATGAACACTATTTGCAAGATATATTACACAGTGGTGCTCTTAAGAGAAATACAAATTCTTCTGTGTTGGGACTCATAAGTGATGTTCCATGGGTAAAATTTTAAAACATAAGCCATCAGGTTTAAGCACATTGTAAAAAAAGATGAAATAACAAACACAAAAGCGCAAATAAATGTTTATAGTTGGTTTGTTTTTGATGAGAGAGAGGAGTAAAAGCCAGGTATATTGTTGTTTTACAGCATTCCAGACAGTATCTTCCCCCTTTACTTTCTATTTCTAGTTTATATTATTATGAAATACTTTGACAAACTGAAAAGCAAAAACTGTCTTTGTAATTTAAAGAAGTCTTTGTATTTAAAAAAAATTTTGGGACTAGAACTTGGCACAGAGGTCTCTATCTTGAATAGTCTTTTTCATAACAAATATTCAAGAGCCATTTTTTAATTAAACGAAAATTTAAAAGAATGTTTCTGGCAATGGCAAGACGTTATACATTCATAAAAATAATAAAATGTTTTCATTACCAGGTGTTCTAAGAATCTTAACATGAACCAGTTTACAAGTGTAATTTGATCACTTAGCATCGGTGTATATGGAACAATTGGAGATACCCTCATAGACGTTAGTTCATATTTATAAACTATATATTTTTTATTTTGTGTATCACACTGATCAGTGTGATTTGATCATGTAGTAAACCATGCTATGCATATACTATGTAACTTATTAAAGTACAAACATATAAGATACATTTTAAATGCTGTAGTAAGTTCAAATTTCCTACCATTTGTCATCTTACAATAATTGTTTTATTCATTTATTTATTTGCTAAATGTTCAAAGCAAATGTATTCCTTAAAGATATGTGTGGGGAAGAATTTACATATATACATATGAAGGATTATATATATATATATGAATCATTATATATATGTATATATATTTTAGGTAGTTTCTTCTTTGACATAGACCATTTCAATGGGATATAAAATACAATATTCAGGATTTTTCTTTCCTTGTTCATAAAATATTACAGTACAACACAGGCTTTCTGAAGGTGCCTGGGACATCAAACACCTTCAGAAGATCTGGGACTCAGGAAAAGAAGGGTGGCCAGTGGGCTTGGAATGGGGAGTTTTCAAAATTCTCCATGGCTAAAGGGAATGAGAGGATACTAATGGGAAAAAGTGACTGAATTTCAGAGCTAGCCAGTGTCCTTAGACTTCAAGAAGGTCTGGAAATGGAGGGTTCTGATGTTTGTAGGAGTGTCCTCCAGTGGTCTGACTCAGAAAACATACAAAGTAAATTTAACAATTTACATAGTTACCAAGTTTTCCCTAAGTAGCATTCTCATTACTTTCTGGTACATGGATGCATGCTTTATTTCATAGAAAGGTTTAAGGAATTCAGAGAAACTACCTGTTGTAAAAAAGACCAGTAGAGGATTAAAAAAATATGTTCTGTAGTAAGTGATTGGAAATTACTTATTTCTATAGGTTGATATAAGATACCTGAATCCAATCTTTGGGTCCTGAGTAAAATGATCAGAATCATTTTTGACAGTGTTTTCCCATTGTCCCAGTACTTTTAAGCTATTCAGCTTTATATCCTCTCCTTTCAGCTGCCTAAATTGTTGGTATTAAGAATCAGAATTATTTACTATTCTGTGCTAAATTAGTCCAAGTGATTTCCCAGCCAGAGATATAGAAATAAAAATTCGTTCACTCTATTTCCAAAATTGTACTTTGTGAACTGAATTGATATTAGGGTGGTATCTGAATTCTATGGTATTGTTGTGATACACATGCTTCTCTGAATATCTCAATCATAAAGAACAGGAGGAGTGCCGATTCTTCTTCTTCCCAAATGTGTTATCTCATCTTCATTCTCCAAATGCAGAGTATAGTATGGAAAATATCTATAAAGTTGCATATCCTTTTTTTTTTTTTTTGAGACGGAGTCTTGCTCTGGCGCCCAGGCTGGAGTGCAGTGGCGCAATCTCGGCTCACTGCAAGCTCCGCCTCCTGGGTTCACGCCATTCTCCTGCCTCAGTCCCCCCTCCCACCCCCGCTAACCCCCACCCTGAACCTGGCCCCACCTCCCCGCCCCGGGGAGCTGGGACTACAGGCGCCGGCCACCACGCCCGGTTAATTTTTTGTATTTTTAGTGGAGACGGGGTTTCACCATGTTAGCCAGGATGGTCTCATCTCCTGACCTCGTGATCCACCTGCCTCGGCCTCCCAAAGACCTGGGATTAGAGGCGTGAGTTGCATATCCTTTTAATAGTGGAATTAGGAGGTGAAGGAAAGAAATGAGAAATTTTTATTTTGTACTTCATATTCTTCCATATTGGTTTTCTATTTAAACCATGAACATATGTAAATTCTAAAAACTTGTCACTTCTTTTTTATCCATGATTAAATAGGTGAAATAGTAACGATAGTTACTGCTTATTAAGTACTTTTTCTCTACCAGTCCCTTAACATAATTTTATTTAATATTCACAAAAATCCTTTAAGATAAGAATAAATGTTCCCATTTTACGTAGGAAACAGATTCAGAGTGTTTTATAAAATATATCTATGGGCATACCAATACTAAGTGGCAGAGCAAAGAACTAAATCCAGTTCTCTCTGAGTCCCTGCTTTTTATGTCTACACTATAAAGGCGTTGTTCACCCTAATTCCTTTGGATGGCAAGAAATCTGTTTGTATGAATGGTAATGATTATAGTCCTCCAAGAATCTTTTAATAATTAAGAAGACCAACTATTGACAATAAAATGGTAAGTGTAACTAAAAGGCAAAAGAAAATTCCATGGACTGTTCTATGATGGGAAAAAGTCAGTCTGGTTATTTGATTGTCAGATATTTTTGAGTGTTGCATTGTATATATTTTTTAAAACTAGGACCTAGGGATTCATACCACATACTTTATGGTCCTAGCAGGAGACAATTCAACTCAGAGGAAAGGATTTTAATGAAGAGGAACTACCTTCAAAGGTGTGAGCAGGGTTAAGAAAACCAAGAAATGCTGGCATACCCAGAGACCAGCAATAGCAGGAAACCATTATCATCCTCAGGCCTGAAGGGATAAGGGGACTGAAATAGTGTTATTGGAGTCTAGACCCCTAGAAGAGGGCCTGGTGGGCAGGAGTCATAGTTGTTCAGGTATGCAAACAGTACTAGAACTGAGACCCTAAAGTAGGGTAGGAGTGGAGAAGAAATACTCTGACTTTCTTTTCTTTCTTCTCACTGGTCTTCGGCATGTGCTTCCCATTGTCCAAATCCAAACAGAAGCTGGACCAGGAGACCAGATGATGCAGTCCATGGGGTCAGTCTCCCAGGTCTCTAAGTGGAGAATGAGTCTGGGGATGGGGCAAAGCAAGTGGAGAATAACCAGTACATTCCTTTATTGCTTTGCCGTTGTTTCTAGGACTAAGACAAAATTCTTCACATGACCTATAAGGCCCTAGACTGTTTGACTCCTGATGAACTCTTCAGCTCCTTTTTCTTCTCTCCAGTCCAGGTGTACTGGCTGTTATCAATGCTTTGTTCTTGTTGTTTCCATCTGTCACAAATGCCTTTCCATGTGCTGTACCCTTTTCTTGGATACTTCTTCCTTTTCCTCCCATTTTACCTATTAGTGTTTGTATATATTTCAGATTTTCATTCCAAATTTGCTTCTTTAGGGAAGCTTTTCCTGATTTATCTGACCAGACCAAATCTTTTTATTTTAGCCAAGAGTACTGTTTCTTTGTATCATGTATCATAGTAGTAATTTATACATGCTGTATTTCTGATTATTTACATGATTTGAATGTGTCTGATTATTTAACAAATGGCTTCCCACACACTAGATCAAAAGCTCCATGAAGGAACTGAGCCTGTTTTTGCTCACCAGTATAATTCTAGTGTCCACATGTTTTGCACTCAGTGGGTACTTAATAAATATTTTCTGAAAGGACAAATGTAAATAAAAGATGAATAGCAGCCTCCAAAGGATTTGCATTCTGTGTGACAAAGATAATATGTGCATGAATAAATAATACAAGAGCAATTATAGGACAGCAATTATCGCAGTTAAAGCAGGATCTCACAATTTCCAAGAATGTTCTGTGATGTAAGTATTTATATGTGTCTTATTGTCAAGTCTCTTGCTTGCAATCAGACACAAAATGTATCATACAACAATGTGTCTAACACAGTATCTAGTATAGTGTGACTTGTACATAATGGGCATTCATTAAATATTTAATGCATGTAGATAAATTATAAACTGTATATTAGACTTCAAAATGAGTATAAATAGGAATCATCAGAGCAGAATCACTTGTTTAAAACACAGGCTCCACTCCAGAGATAGCAACTTCAGTAGAACTTGAGTAAAGCAAGCCTGAAAATTTGCATTCTAAATAAGCACCCCAAGTAATTCTGACACAAATAATGTCGAGAAACATGACCATAAGTTTCTTGGTGGCAGTGTGATGTTCTGGTTAAACATAGGGTTGGGAGTCAGAGATTCTTGGGTTTGAATCTTGGTTCCCTGCTAACTAGCTATTATTTAAACCTCTGGGTGAGAATTTTTTGGCTATAAAGTGGGCTACAGTAATATCCAGTTCCTAAGACTATTGTGAAGACAAAAAATAAATGAGAAAATATATGCTAAACATTTACTATAATGCCTGTCATATAAATCTTCAGTAAATGGCATAATTAGTTTTTGATTGTCAACATTTAACCCAGTGCATAGAACATACAGGCATACCTCATTTTCTTGTGCTTTGCAGATATTGCATCTTTTGCAAATTGAAGGTTTGTGGCAACCCAGTATTCAGCAAGTCTGTCAGTGCCATTTTTCTAACAGTATATGCTCACTTCATATCTGTGTGTCACATTTAGATAATTCTTGCAATATTTCAACCTTTTTCATTGTTATTATATCTCTTACAGTGACCTGTGGTCAGTGATTTTTGATGTTACTATTGTAATTATTTTTGAGTGCCACAAACCTCTCCCATAAATGACAATGAACCTAATTGATAAGAGTTGTGTGTTCTAACTGCTCTACCAGCCAGCCATTTGCCTGTCTCTCTTCCTCTCCTCAGGCCTCTCTATTCCCTGAAACACCACAATATTGAAATTAGGCCAATTAATAAGCCTACAATCACCTCGCGATATTCAAGTGAAAGGAAGAGTTGTCTCTGACTTTCAATCAAAAGCTATAATTGATTAAATTTAGGGAAGAAGGCATGTTGAAAGCTGAGACAGGCTGAAAGCTAGGCCTCTTACACCAGTTAGCCAAGTTGTGAATGAAAAGGGCAAGTTCTTGAAGGAAATTCAAAATGCTATGACAGTGTGAACACAAGAATGATAGGAAACCAAAACAGCCTTATTGCTGATAAAGAGAAAGTTTTAGTGGTCCAGATGAAAGATCAGACCAACCACAACATTCCCTTAAGTTAAAGCCTAATCCAGAGTAAGATTCCAACTCTCCCAGTTCTAGGAAGGCAGAGAGAGGTGAAGAAACTGCAAAAGAAAAGTTTGAAGCTAGGAGAGGTTGGTTCATGAGGTTTAAGGAAAGTAGCTGTCTCTATAAAATAAAAGTGCAAGTGCTGATGAAAAAACTGCAGTAAGTTACCCAGAAGATCTAGCTAAGATCATTGGTGAAGGTGACTACACTAACTACAGATTTTCACTGTAGATGAAGTAGCCTTATATTGGAAGAAGATGCCATTGAGGACTTTGATAGCTAGAGAGGAGAAGTTAATGCCTGGCTTCAACACTTTGAAGGACAGTCTGACTCTCCTGTTAGTGGCTAATGTGGCTAGTGTCTTTAAGTTGAAGCCAATGCTCATTTACCTTTTTGGAAATCTTAGGGCCCTTAAGAATTATGCTAAATCTACTCTGCCTGTGCTCTGTAAATGAAATGACAAAGCCTGGATGACAGCACATTTGTTTATAGCATAGTTTACTGAATATTTTAAGCCCACTGTTGAGAACTACAGCTCAGAAAAAAATTCCTTTCAAGACAGTGCTCATTGACAGTGCACCTGGTTACCCAAGAGCTCTGATGGAGATGTTCGTGGAGATTAATGTTTTCATGCCTGCTAACACAACATCCATTCTGTAGCCCATGGACCAAGGAGTAATTTCAACTTTCAAGTCAGTATTTCAGAAATACATTTCATAAAGCTGTAGCTGCCATACATAGTGATCCTTTAATGGATGTGAGCAAAGTAAATAGAAAATCTTTCTTCTTTTTTTGAGATAGAGTCTCACTCTGTCACCCAGGCTGGAGTGCAGTGAAGCGATCTTGGCTTCAAGCAATTCTCCTGCCTCAGCCTCCTGAGTAGCTGGGATTACAGGCACATGCCACTATGCCTAACTAATTTTTGTATTTTTAGTAGAGACGGGGTTTTGCCATGTTGGCCAGGCTGGTCTGAAACTCCTGACCTCAGGTGATCCACCCACCTCGGCCTCCCCAAGTGCTGGGATTACAGGCATGAGCCACCGCACCTGGCCCAATAAAAAACCTTTTAGGAAGGAGTCACCATTCTACATGCCATTAAGAACATTTTGATTCATGGGAGGAGATAAAAATATCAACATTAATAGGAGTTTGAAAGAAGTTGATTCCAACCCTCATGGATGCCTTTGAGGGGCTCAAGACTTCAGTGTGGAAGCAGCAAGAGAAGCAGAATTAGAAGTAGAATCAGAAGTGGAGCCTGAAAATGTGACTGAATTGTTACAGTATCACAATACAACTTGAACCAGTGAGGAATTGCATTTTATGGATGAGCAGAGAAAGTGGTTTCTTGAGATAGAATCTACAGCTGATGAAGATGCTGTGAACACTGTTGAAATAACAACGAAGGATTTAGGATATTTCATAAACTTACTTAATAAAGCAGCAGCAGGGTTTGAGAGCATTGACTCCAACTTTGAAAGAAGTTCTTCTGTGGTTAAAATGCTATCAGATAGCATCACTTGCTACAAAGAAATCTTTCATGAAAGGAGAGTCAATCAATGTGGCAAACTTCATCGTTGTCTTGTTTTAAGAAATTCCCACAGCCACCTCAGCCTTCAGCAACTATCACCCGGATCAGTCAGCAGCCATCAACATCAAGGCAGGAACCTCCCCTAGCAAAAAGATTATGTCTCACTGAAGGCTCCGATAATTATTTGCATTTTTCAGCAATAAAGTATTTTAAATTAAGGTACATATATTGTTTTTAAGACGTAATGCTATTATACTTAATAGACTACCATATAATACAAACAAAACTTTTATATGCATTCAGAAACAAAAAGCAAAAAAAATTCATGTGACTCACTTTTTTTTGTGACATTCGCTTTATTGCAATGATCTGGAACCAAACTTGCAATATCTCTGAAGGTATGCCTATAATTGATGTTCAGTGAGTGTTTGATAAATGAATATAGTTATAAGATTTTGATATTTATAGCTAGAAGATAATTTGAAATTATATAATCCAATGTCTTTATTTTACATATCAGGAAATTCAAGCTCAGAGAGACTAGATGACACATTCAAGGTTATATATCTAATGACTTAATTAGCGGAAGAACTGAGACCGAAACTTCAGGGTGAAAAGGAAAATCCTGTCATTACCATTTGTTGAACCACCGTTTGTGGTTAGAGTTACATTTAGATTTTAAATAGGTAGACTGAGATAAATTTCTGTTTATAATCAATAACGCCTTTCAAAATGTTCATTTCTTAAACATTAAAACAACAAATAGGAAACTATTAAGTAAACTACAACTAAATGACTTTGTAGTTGTTGGATTCTGTTTGTTTGTTTGTTTATTTATTTATTTGTTGGGATGAAGTCTCACTCTGTCACCAGGCTAGAGTGCAGTGGCATGATCTTGGCTCACTCACTGCAACCTCTGCTTCCCAGGTTCAAGCAATTCTCCTGCCTCAGCCTCTCAAGTAGCTGGGATTACAGGCATGCAACATCAGGCCTGGCTAATTGTTGCGTGTTTTTTTTTTTTTTTTATTGGTAGAGACGGGATCTCACCATGTTGGCCAGGCTGGTCTCAAATTCCTGACCCCAAGCGATCTGCCTGCCTAGGTCTCCCAAAGAGTGGGTATAGGCCTGAGCCACCATGCCTGGCCGGATTCTGTTTATTTCTAAATATCACAACAAAGACTGCAGTGTTTCCTGAATAGAATTAAGATATCACATGTGTTCTTAGAACAGTAGAAACACAAACTCCTTGAAGGGGCTAAGTCTGTCTCTTGCCATTAGGCAATAATGGTGGTCTGATATTTCCTGTCTTTCTATGAATCTGTTACTTATCCAACAGGTAGATTAAAATGAAATTAAAATGCATAGTGATTTATTTTGGGTTTGAAAATACTGTTTTTGATTTTCATTTACTCCACTCATTTTTCTGTATTTTATTCTGCTATATTATGCTTACATTCCAGTTTTGATTAACTTCTCTATTAGGCTTCTTAGATTAGTAGGTCTTAAGATTTAATGAAAATTTTGCTTATTTTGTGTTGGATAGAATTTTATTTTTCATTTCTAGATTTGCTAAGTATAAAATTCAGAATTCACCTTTGTGCAATCTGTCTCAGTACAGCAGTGTATGGGAGCTATGGAAATAATATCCATTGATGAAAGTCTTCTTTTTATCCCTGATGCAATCCTCAGAGATCTTTTTCCTTTGGTGAATTACATATAGAGAACTGGCTTCTTTCTGGGGAACTACAGTCATCCCTTGGTATCCGTGGGGGATTGATTCCAAGACCTCCTATGGATACCAAAATCCACATATGCTCAAGCCTCTTTTATAAAATGGTGTAGTATTTACATATAACCTATGCACATCCTCCCATGTTTTTAACATTGTCTCTAAATTACTTATAATGCCTAATACAATGTAAATGCTATGTATATAGTTGTTATACTGTTTGTTTAGGGAATAATGAGAAGGAAAAAAGTCTGTACTTGTTCAGTACGGATACAACCATTCTTTTTTTTTCCCCAAACATTTTTGATCTTTTGTTGGTTGAGTGCACGGATGCAGAACCTGTGGATATAGAGGACTAACTGTGTGTTATTTTAGAGTGGTAGATGAACTTTGGTAGGTGCTGTGTTTGGTATGTTTGTCCATCCATTTTCCCTACTACTTGCCAGTTACATAAGACAGCATGAGTGATAAGACTTCTGACATTTTAAATGCAGAAATATTACATAAACACTATTACATAAAGATTTAAAATTTTCTTGTAAATAGTACCTCTGTATTTTTCTGAGGTTAGGAATGATCTTTTATTTATTTATTTTTTTATAGAGACAGGGTCTTATTCTGTTGCCCAGGCTAGAGTGCAGAGGCACTATCATAGCTCACTGTAGCCTCAAACTCCTGGCCTCAAGTGATCCTCCTGTCTTAGCCTCCTGAATAGCTGGGGCTACAGGTATGCACCACCATACCCGGCTAATTTGATTTTGTAGTGGCACAGTCTCTCTGTGTTGCCCAGGCTTGTCCTGAATTCCTGGCCTCAAGCCGTCCTCCTGTCATGGCCTCCCAAACCGTTGGGACTACAGATGTGAGCTACCATGCCTGGCTCCAAAAGTACCTTACTTTTAAAGGATTGGCATGCATTTTATTTCTCCTACAGTACAAAAATCATGGCCTTACATACTAAATCCTTGTTTCTTAAGTTTGACAATACTGATTAGAAAGAGACTGTTAGGGATAGATTAATGGTTTTCATAGGCAGGACTCATCTGCTGTGTTAGGTAGAAGTAAAAAATATATTAATGTTGAAAACAAGTTAGATACTTGGTTTGGGAAGAAATGAAGAGTAATGCTCAGCTAGGAGAATTAATTATTTCTCTAGCATAGAATGTTACATGAATTTATTTTTTAGGACCTAAAAACTATCTTAAAATAAATACTGAAATTGATGCCATGAACTGAATCATACTTGAGTTGGAGGAAAAATGACAGGTATCTATGAGTGAATTATTAGTGTTTTCCTCATTATATGTAGATAATACTTCTGCTGTACTATCAGAATATGGACTTAGAAAGTTTTTGGCTCCTTAATGATGAGGAGGTTTACAAATACACTTACATTTGTTCATATGATTTAATATTGGGAACCATGACATTTACATCCAGGAGTATAATTTTAGAATAAAATTAACTTTTATTATGTTGAAAATTGTGACAAAGAACGTTTAGTTTACTCTGGTCTTAGGGAACTATTTAAATATAAAAAGCGATGGGATTACATGGATTACATGAAAAGTTAAAGCTTCTATACATTAAAAATTCCTAAAATTAAAAGATAAATTTCAAATTGGGATAAAATATTTACAACTTATATGATAGAGAATTAGGATCCTCATTTTGAAAAAAATATTAATGGAAAAACTGGATAGAAAACATCACTAGAAGAATCACACACAAAAAGATTGTATATAGTGAATAAACATGAAAATTAGTCAAATAATTATAATAAAATAAATGAAAGGTAAATCAAATCACCACCAAATATAAATAATACTGAAATACTATTTGTTGAGTCTCAATTTTTTAGTGACAATAATGCTGTTCAGAGTATGGTAAGATGGAGATACTTCCTAATGGAACTAAGAATTGGTACAACATTTATGGAAAGCAGTTTATTCTTATTCTTATTGTTTACAATTTGACCTAGTTCAACCTCACTTCTAGGAATAGGGCTTAAAATATTAACCAGAAATAACAAAAGATTTGTGTACAAGTATACCTATCACATCATTAATGGAAATGGAAAATGAAAAGTGGAAAATGCTCTAAATGCCAAACAGTAAGAGAATAATTATTAGAACGAATCATATGAAAGTGCCAGTATTTGACTGTTACTAACATTTAAAAACATCAATTTCATATGATTCAGTGTAATGCATAATATTGTGGCTTATGATATGATGCAATTTTATGCAGATATAAAATAGTGTTTATAAATGATCTCTAATAAAATGAAAAATGCTCACTCTATCCTATGAAAGTAGGATATAAAACTTTATAAATAGGACAATACTGATTTTGTAAAAGAAAAAACAATGTGTGTGTATGTACATGTCTATATGTAATGATATGAAAAATATGTTATTCACCAAAACACCTTTTGGGGAGAACCCTTATTTATTTGGGGAAAATCCTTAATAAACTGCTTGGAGTGATTTTTCAGACTCCAAGCTGGATATTCAAGTTCAAAAGTTGGTAAACTGTCTTCTAAATAGAGAGTCTTTTGTTTTGTGTGTATGTAAGTTTGGATATGGGACCTAGAGAATACCTCTATAGGGAGAGACAAATGAGAGCAAAGGCAGAAAGGAAGAGCTTCTTAGGAGGTTGGGGAGGCTGCATTGAGGAGGGGTTTGGGAGAATAAAAATAGCTAAGGGGGATTCTAAATTTGTTAGCTGTGAAGAAAGCTCACTAAAAAAATTTCAGTGGGCCAGGTGCGGTGGTTCACACCTGTAATCCCAGCACTTTGGAAGGCCGAGGTGGGTGGATCACCAGCCTGGCCTACATGGCGAAACCCTGTCTCTACTAAAAATACAAAAATTAGTTGGGCACGGTGGTGCATTCCTATAGTCCCAGCTACTGGGGGCTGAGGCAGGAGAATCCCTTGAACCTGGAGACAGAGGTTGCAGTGAGCCGAGATCACGCCACTGCCTGGGCGACAGAGCAAGACTGTCTCAGAAAGCGCACACACACACACACATGCACACACACACACGCACACACAAATCAAAACTTCAGTGAAGTCTAACTGATTACTATTAAAGCTTTTTTCTTTTTCTTTTAAAGAGAGACAGACAACCTAAACAGGGAGGTAAGTGGAGAAATATTTTCTAGGACTTCAGAGCCAGCTAATGAGGGAGTAGATGTATCTGGTTTACAAATACATAGAAAAACCAGAGAGATGTAATCTAAAAGGTTAATGATTATTATCTTGAGTGATGGTGTTTTGCTTTGTTTTTCCCTTCCTTTCTTTTGAGTCAGGGTTTTATTCTTGTTGCCTAGGCTGGAGTATAGTGGTGCAGTCTTGGCTCACTGCAACCTCCATCTCTTAGGCTCAAGTGATTCTCCTGCCTCAGTCTCCCAAATAGCTGGGACTACAGGCACATGCCACTGCATCTGGCTGATTTTTGTATTTTTTGTAGAGATGGGGTTTTGCCATGTTGCCCAGGCTGGTCTCGAACTCCTGAGCCCAAGTGATCCACCTGCCTCAGCCTCGAAAATGCTGGGATTACAGGCCTGAGCCACCATGCCCAGCCAGTTTTTTCCCTTCTTTACACTTCTGTTTTATTCTTTAAATGTATTACTTTTGTAATCAGGAAGTTAGATAAAAGTCTCAGAAGAAAAAATCTTTCTCTTTGATGCTTTGATTTGGTTGCCTCTTTCCACTATAAGTGAATTCTCATTAATGGAAACATCATTCTGATATTCCTTAATTTGCTTGCCTTTGTAAATGGTCTAAAACAAACATGACAGTGTCCCCAGTTTCTCCCTTGCCTTCTACTTTTGTCACCTTTTCTTTCTTTTAGCTAGCTTCCTCTGCTGCCTTATGAACTTTGATTATCTAATACATTAAGTAACTTGAAGAAACAATTCTCAGACAATACTGTTCTGATGGTTATCAGGATTGTGCCAACTAACCCCAAGGAGGGGCATGAAAACAGGAATGATCCTCAATTTTGAGTTTCAGTTAAAGTAAAAAAGAAACAAACAAAAAAACCCGCTGCCTAAGTCAAGACTGCAAGGACTTATAGTTTCCCCTATCCTGTAGACATTCTGATCCTGCTTCCATTGGGGAGTTACCTAATCTTCAGATGCTTCCTAATGCACATTAGCTGAATAAAACCTTTGACCTCTATTTGAATCACTTATGGATTTTTTTAACTTTGTAAAAGTATTTCCTTACTAAAGCCTAACAATAATCAAGGTGTTATTATATGTCATTTATGGTGGCAGGTACTTGACATATAACAACCAATTTAATACTCACAGCCCACAAATTATTATTCCCACTTTACAAATGATGTAATAGAGTTTAAGTAACTTGTCCCAGGTAACCCAATTTGGAAATGGCCAGCAATGCCGATTCTTTTACCCTCCAAAGACAGAATGTTTCCTTGCATCGCATGAAAAGCCAAGGAATTAAGTCATGTAATGAGATTTTTAAAAAAGTATAATTTTCAAAACGTATAGTGGGGTACTATTTTGAAATGTTATAGAAAGTTTTCCTTTTTGACAATTCTGTTTTACCTTGCTTGTATCCCTTATACTATTAAAACTAGATTCTGAGACAGATTTTTTTGCTTCAGCAAAGCGAAACAGAAAAGAACTAAGCAAGAATAAAGAGTCAAAATCTTGGCTTTGAATTCTAAAATGGGTTCTATAAAACCGATGAAAGAGATAATAGTCTGGAGAGAGAACAGAATTTTAAGCTTTATGTGCTAAGATCCCTGGTGATTCAGATCCTTGAGTTTATGTCATAAGCCACAGAGAGAGGAATGATGTATCTCCTAGCACACTCAGAGAAGACAAAAACACTTCATGCGTGGAAAAAAATCATGGGACAAGGCCGGGTGCAGTGGCTCACGCCTTGGCTCAGGTCAAGGTGGGCGGATCACTTGAGACCAGGAGTTTGAGAACAACCTGGCCAACATGACAAAACTCCACCTATACGAAAAATATAAAAGTTAGCTGGGTGTGGTGGCGCACATTTGTAATCCCAGCTACTCGGGAGGCTGAGGCATAAGAATTACTTGAACCCAAGAGGCGGAGGTTGCAGTGAGCTGAGATTGCACTGCTGCACTCTAGCCTGGGTGACAGAGTGAGACTCTTTCAAAAAAAAAAAAGCCATGGGACATTTACAAAAATTGATTATAACCTTGGTGACAAAATCTTAAATTTCAGAGATGCACAATCTCTGATAAAACTCATTAAACATAGAAATAAACAAATGATGACCTCTCTAACATTTTAATGATTTATAAAGTAAACAATCTTCTTAATTGGAAAACAAAACAAATAAATATAAATTATCTAGAAAGTACTTAAAAGCAAAGCATTCTATACCAAAATGTATTGAACCCAGTTAAGGCTATTTATGTAGTAAACTTTTAAAATATTTAAATTTAGGTGGACATTTATTTATTTATTCAATGAATGCCAAGCATGCTGCTAGGACTACTAAAATCAAGACATTAGTGTCTGGTTCTTTTGCTTTTAGCCACGATGGACTAGTAGGCATTGGGTCTACCTTCTTGCCTAAATATATGGAGGAAAAAATAAAATATACAAAACAGTGGTTTTCAAGCCATTGGACATCAGGCAATAATAGTGATCCTTGAAATTCTGGAAATAAACAAGATGAGCCCTACAGTTGTTCCAGCTTACAACCTTGAGAGAGTTTTCAGGCTATGGCACAAGGAAGAGGGACCCAGAGTTGAAGACATTACATTTGGAGTCCAGGGAGGTCAGTGTGGCTAGAGCTTCAGGTCAGAGTGTCAGGAAAGAGCTATTTTAAAGTACTTTAAAATTATTTCTAGAGAACTCCAGAGATCTGCAAAGGGTACCCCATGGGTCTTCAGTTGTGTAGTGATCCATGCATGGGTGTGAGGAAACTATTCTCATCCAGGGAAAGAATAGCCATAAAGGATTAGAAGAAATAATAATCAATGACAAAACAGGTTTAGTTTCAATTTTTACCAGCTAGAGTAGAAAAATATCATAATTAATAAGGGCATAAGGTAGAAAACTCAGAAGGGGTTGGCCTCAGTAGGGAGGCAAAATTAGACTATATACTGCTGGACTAGATACTGTTCTAGTTCTGCCTAATAAAGCTTAAAAGCAAGACCCAAAAGGATCAAACTGTTTTCAAGTAACTTAACTTTTTCTTAGAACACAGTTCAAGCATATTCATAGGAATACAAAAACATCCAACACCCATCAAGGTAAAATTTACAATGTCTGGCATTTAATAACAATTTAACGGCAATCCAAAACAGCAGGAAAATACAACCTAATAGGAAGAAAACCATCAATCAATTGAAACTTACCCAAAAATGACATTAAAAAGTATTAATAGTTATTATGATGGTATTCTATATGTTCAAAAAGCTAGAGGAAAGACTACACAAAGACATGGAAGATATAAAAAAAGATACAAGTCAAACCATTAGAGATGAAAACTACAATGAGATTTCAAAAAGTCCATTGGATGGAAGGAACAGTATATTAGATATTACAGAAGAAAAGATTAAATATCTTGATAACTTAACAATAGAAACTCAACAAAATGAAACACACAGCAAAAAATGACCAGAAAAAAATGAACAGAGAATCAGTGAGCTGTGGGACTAATTCAATTAGCCTAGTATATGTGTATGTAATAGGAATCTCTGAAAGGGAGTAGGGAAAGAAAAATATTTAAGTAAAATAATGTCCAATATTTTTTCAGATTTGTTAAAAATCATAAGCTCCAATCATAAGAAACTCATTATAATAAAAATTTATTAAAGCCAACCCAGGCAGAATGGCTCATCAGAGTGGCTGTAATCCCAACACTTTGGGAGACTGTGGTGGATGGATTGCTTGAGCCCAGGAGTTCGAGACCAGCCTAGGCAACATGGTAAGACCTCATCTCTATAAAAAATAAACAAAATTAGCCAGGTGTGGTGGTGTGCACCTGTGTTCCCAGCTACTTGGGAGGCTGAGATGGGAGCATTTTTTGAGTTTGGGAGGTCGAGGCTACAGTGAGCCAAGATCATGCCACTGCACTCCAGCCTGGATGACAGAGTGAGACCCTGTGTCAAAAAAAAATCATTAAAGCCAGTGATACAGGGGAAAACTTAAAAAAAGAGGAAAAAATACATTATTTATAGAGAAACAAAGATAAAAATAATAATCGACTTCACATTGGAAGTAATGCAAATGAAAAGATAGTGGCACAACAACTTTAAAGCACTATAGGGGCTGGGTGTGATAGCTCATGCGTTATACCAGCACTTTAGGAGGCTGAGGTGGGAGGATCACTTGAGGACAGGAGTTTGAGACCAGCTTGGGCAACAAAGCAAGAACTGGACTCTAAAAAATTATAAATAAATAAAGCAGGGTGGGAATACAACTGTCAACCTATAAATCTATTGCCAGCAAAAATATTCTTCAACAGTCAAGGTAAGATAAAGACGTTTTTATGCACATGAAAGCTAAAGATTCAGGCCAGGCATGGTGGCACATGCCTGCAATCCCCACACTTTGGGAGTCTGAGGCAGGTAGATCACCTAAGGTCAGGAGTTTGAGACCAGCCTGGCCAACATGGTGAAACCCTGTCTCTACTAAAAATGCAAAAATTAGTTAGGGAGGTGTTTGGTCATGGGGGCAGATCCTTGATGGTTTGATGCCATCCTCACGGTAGTGAATGAGTTCTCATAGATCTGGTTGTTTAAAGTGTGTGGCACATCCTTCCACCTACTCTCTCTCTTGCTCCTGTTCTCACCATGTGAGATGCCTGCTCCTGCTTTACCTTCTGCCATGAGTAAAATCTCTCTGAGGCCTCCCCAGAAGCTGAGCAGATGCTAGCACTGTGCTTCCTGTACAGCCTGCAGAACTGTGAGCCAAGCAAACCTTTCTTTTTAAATTACTCAGTCTCAAATATTTCTTTGTTTGTTTTTTTTGACACAGAGTCTTGTTCTGTTGCCTAGGCTGGAGTGCAGTAGCATGATCTTGGCTCACTGCAACCTCTGCCTCTCACGTTCAAGTGATTCTTGTGCCTTAGCCTCCCAAGTAGCTGGGATTACAGGCATGTGCCACCACGCCTGACTACTTTTTTTTTTTTTTGAGACATCGTTTCACTCTGTCACCCAGGCTGGAGTGCAGTGGTGCAATCTTGGCTCACTGTAACCTCTGCCTCCCGGGTTCAAGCGATTCTCCTGCCTCAGCCTCCCGAGTAGTTGAGATTACAGGTGCCTGCCACTAATTCTCAAATATTTCTTTATAGCAATGCAAGAATAGCCTAACACAGAAAATTGATACTGAGGAGTAAGGCTTTGCTATAAAGCTACCTGGAAATGTGGAAGCAACTCTGGAATTTGGTAATGAGCAGAGATTGGAAGAGTTTTGAGGGACAGAAGACAGGAAAATGAGGGAAAGTTTATAACTTCTTAGAGACCAGTAAATTGTTGTGACCAAAATGCTGATAATGATATGGACAGTGAAGTCCAGGCTGCTGAGGTCTCAGATTGAAATGAGGAACTTATTAGGAACTGGAACAAAGTTCACTCTTGAGATACCTTATCAAAGAACTTGGCTGTATTGTGTATTGTGTCCATGCCCTAGAGATCTGTGGAAGTTTGAGCTTGAGAGTGATGACATAGGGGTGTCTGGCAGAAGAAATTTCTAAGCAGCAGTGTGTTCAAGATGTGGCCTACTCTCGAATACAGGAGCAAAGAAATGACTTAAAGATGGAATTTACATTGAAAAGGGAAGCAGAGCGTAAAGATTTGGAATATTTGCAGCCTAGCCATATGGCAAAGAAAGAAAAAGATTTTTTGGGAAGAGGAATTCAACCACTTGCTAGAGATATTTGCATAACTAAAAGAGAACCATGTGCTAATAGCCAAGACAATTGGGAAAAGGCCTTGAAGGCATTTCAGAGACCTTTGTGGCAACCCCTTCCATCACAGACCCAGAGGTCTAGAAGGCAAGAATGCTTTTATGGGCCAGGCACAGGACCCCACTGCCCTGTGCAGCCTTGGGACACAACATTCCACATCTTGGCTGCTGCAGCTCTAGCTGGGGCCCAATGGGGCCCAGGTGCAGCTCGACCTACCACCTTGGAGAATGCGAGCTGTAGGCCTTGGTGGTTTTCACATGGTGTTAAGCCTGCCAGCACGCAGAGTGCAAGAGCAAAGGCTTGGCAGCCTCCACCAAGATTTCAGAGAATGTATGAGAAAGCCTAGGTGCCCAAGAAGAAGCCTACTGCAGGGTACAACAGTACAGAGGAGAAATGTGGGGTTGGAACCCCAACACAGAGTCCGTACTGGGGCATTGCCTAGCGGAGCTGTGAGGCCACTATTCTGCAGACCCAAGAATGACAGATCCACTGACAGCTTGCATCTTGTTCCCAGAAAAGCCATAGGCACTCAGCTCTAGTCCATGAGAGCAGCTGTGGGGGCTGCATCCTGCAAAGCCACAGGTGTGGAGCTGTCCAAGGCCTTGGGAGCCCACCTTTTGCACTAGTGTGCCAGCGATGTGGGACATGGAGTCAGAGGAAATTATTTTGGAGCTTTAAGGTTTAATGAATGCTCTGCTGGTTTTTTCAAACTTTCATGGGGCCTGTAACCCATTTCTTTTGGCCAGTTTCTCCCTTTTGGAACAGAAATGTTTACTCTATGCCAATACTCCCATTGTATCTTAGTAGTAAATAACTTGTATTTTAGTTTACAGGCTCATGGTTAGAAAGTACTTGCTTTGTCTTAGATGAGACTTTGGATTTGGACTTGGGACTGGGAACTTTTGAATTAATGCTGGAGAGTTAAGGCTTTGGGGGACTAATGGGAAGGCATGATTGTATTTTTTTTTTAAATTTATTTTTATTTTTTTGCAGTGTGAGAAGAACATGAGCTCTGAGGGGCCAGGAATGGAATGATATAGTTTGAATATATGTCACCACCAAATCCCATTTTGAATTGTATTCCCCAAAGTTGAAGGTGGGGCCTGGTGGGATGTGTTTGGGTCATGGAGGCAGATCCCTCATGGCTTGGTGCTGTCCTCATGGTAGTGAGTGAATACTCATTAGATCTGGTTGTTTAAAAGTGTGTGGCACCTTACCCACCTCTTGCTCCCATTCTCGCCATGTGAGATGTCTGGTACCGCTTCACCTGCCATAAGTAAAAGCTCTTGGGGCCTCCCCAGAAGATGAGCAGATGCTGGCACCATGATTTCTGTGCAGCCTGCAGAACTGTGAGACAAGTAAACCTCTTTTCATTATAAATTACACAGTTTCAGATATTTCTTTTCTTTTTTTTTCCAAAGAGAAAGGCCTTTACTTTTATTTTATTTATTTATTTTCAAATTATACTTTAAGTTCTAGGGTACAGGTGCAGAATGTGTAGGTTTGCTACATAGGTATGCATGTGCCATGTTGGTTTGCTGCACCCATCAACTCGTCATTTACATTAGGTATTTCTCCTAATGCTATCCCTCCCCCAGGCCCCCACCCACCGATAGGCCCTGGTATGTGATGTTCTCTTCCCTGTGTCCATGTGTTCTTATTGTTCAACTCCCACCTATGAGTGAGAACATGCAGTGTTTGGTTTTCTGTCCTTGTGATAGTTTGCTGAGAATGATGGTTTCCAGCTTCATCCATGTCCCTACAAAGGACATGAACTCATCCTTTTTTATGGCTGCATAGTATTCCATGGTGTATATGTGCCACAATTTCTTAATCCATCTATCATTGATGGACATTTGGGCTGGTTCCAATACTTTGCTATTGTGATTAGTGCTGTAATATACATACTTGTGCATGTGTCTTTATAATAGCATGATTTATAATCCTTTGGGTATATACCCAGTAATGGGATCACTGGGTCAAATGGTATTTCTTGTTCTAGATCCTTGAGGAATCGCTACACTGTCTTCCACAATGGTTGAACTAATTTACACTCCCACCAACAGTGTAAAAGCTTTCCTATTTCTCCACATCCTCTCCAGCATTTGTTGTTTCCTGACTTTTTAATGATCACCATTCTAACTGGTGTGAGATGGTATCTCATTGTGGTTTTGATTTGCATTTCTCTGATGACCAGTGATGATGAGCATTTTTTTCATATGTCTGTTGGCTGCATAAATGTCTTCTTTTGAGAAGTGTCTGTTCATATCCTTTGCCCACTTTTTGATGGAGTTGTTTTTTTCTTGTAAATTTGTTTAAGTTCTTTGTAGATTCTGGATATTAGTCCTTTGTCAGATGGGTAGATTGCAAAAATTTTCTCCCATTCTGTAGGTTGCCTGTTCACTCCAATGATAGTTTCTTTTGCTGTGCAGAAGCTCTTTAGTTTAATTAGATTCCATTTGTCAATTTTGGCTTTTGCTGCCATTGCTTTCGGTGTTTTAGTCATGAAGACTTTGCCCATGCCTATGTCCTGAATGGTATTGCCTAGGTTTTCTTCTAGGGTTTTCATGGTTTTAGGTCTTACATTTAAGTCTTTAATCCATCTTGAGTTAATTTTTGTATAAGGTGTAAGGAAGGGATCCAGTTTCAGCTTTCTACATATGGTTAGCCAGTTTTCCCAACACCATTTATTAAATAGGGCATCCTTTCCCCATTGCTTGTTTTTGTCAGGTTTGTCAAAGATCAGATGGTTGTAGATGTGTGGTGTTATTTCTGAGGCCTCTGTTTTGTTCTATTGGTCTGTATATCTGTTTTGGTACCAGTACCATGCTGTTTTGGTTACTATAGCCTTGTAGTACAGTTTGAAGTCAGATAGCGTGATGCCTCCAGCATTGTTCTTTTTGCTTAGGATTGTCTTGGCTATGTGGGCTCTTTTTTGGTTCCATGTGAATGTTAAAATAGTTTTTTCCAATTCTGTGAAGAAAGTCATTGGTAGCTTGATGGGGATAGCATTGAATCTATAAATTAACTTGGGTAGTATGGCCATTTTCACGATATTGATTCTTCCTATCCATGAGCATGGAATGTTCTTCCATTTGTTTGTGTCCTCTTTCATTTCGTTGAGCAGTGGTTTGTAGTTCTCCTTGAAGAAGTCCTTCACATCCCTTGTAAGTTGGATTCCTAGGTATTTTATTCTCTTTGTAATAATTGTGAATGGGAGTTCACTCATGATTTGGCTCTCTGTCTGTCTGTTATTGGTGTATAGGAATGCTTGTGATTTTTTCACATTGATTTTGTATCCTGAGACTTTGCTGAAGTTGCTTATCAGCTTAAGGAGATTTTGGGCTGAGATGATGGTGTTTTCTAAATATACAATCATGTCATCTGCAAACAGAGACAATTTGACTTCCCCTTTTCCTAATTGAATACCCTTTATTTCTTTCTCTTGCCTGAATGCCCTGGCCAGAACTTCCAATACTATGCTGAATAGGAGTGGTGGGAGAGGGCATCCTTGTTTTGTGCCAGTTTTCAAAGGGAATGCTTCCGGTTTTTGCCCATTCAGTATGATGTTGGCTGTGGGTTTGTCATAAATAGCTCTTATTATTTTGAGATATGTTCCCTCAATACCTAGTTTATTGAGAGTTTTTAGCATGAAGCACTATTGAATTTTGTTGAAGGCTTCTTCTGCATCTGTTGAGATAATCATGTGGTTTTTGTCATTGGTTCTGTTTATGTGATGGATTACGTTTATTGATTTGCGTATGTTGAACCAGCCTTGCATCCTAGGGATGAAGCTGACTTGATCGTGGTGGATAAGCTTTTTCATATACTGCTGGATTTGGTTTGCCAGTATTTATTTTTATTTTTACTTTTTTTGAGACGGAGTCTTTCTCTGTTGCCCAGGCTAGAGTGCAGTGGTGGAATCTCAGCTCACTGCAAGCTCCGCCTCCTGGGTTCATGCCATTCTGCTGCCAGTATTTTATTGAGGATTTTCACACCAATGTTCATCAGGGATATTGGCCTAAAATTTTCTTTTTTTGTTGTGTCTCTACCAGGCTTTGTTATCAGCATGATGCTGGCCTCATAAAATGAGTTAGGGAGCATTCCCTCTTTTTCTATTGATTGGAATAGTTTCAGAAGGAATGGTACCAGCTCCTCTTTGTACCTCAGGTAGAATTCAGCTGTGAATCCGTCTGGTCCTGGACTTGTTTTGGTTGGTAGGCTATTAATTATTGCCTCAATTTCAGAACCTGTTATTGGTCTATTCAGAGATTCAACTTCTTCCTGGTTTAGTCTTAGCAGGGTGTATGTGTCGAGGAATTTATCCATTTCTTCTAGATTTTCTAGTTTATTTGCATAGAGATGTTTACAGCATTCTCTGATGGTAGTTTGTATTTCTGTGGGATCAGTGGCAATATCCCCTTTATCATTTTTTATTGTGTCTATTTGATTCTTCTCTCTTTTCTTCTTTATTAGTCTGGCTAGTGGTCTATCTATTTTGTTGATCTTTTCAAAAAACCAGCTCCTGGATTCATTGATTTTTTTGAAGGGTTTTTTTATGTCTCTATCTCCTTCAGTTCTTCTCTGATCTTAGTTATTTCTTGCCTTCTGCTAGCTTTTGAATGTGTTTGCTCTTGCTTCTCTAGTTATTTTAATTGTGATCTTGGGGTATCAATTTTAGATCTATCCTGCTTTCTCTTGTGGGCATTTAATGCTATAAATTTCCCTCTACACACTGCTTTAAATGTGTCCCAGAGATTCTGGTATGTTGTGTCTTTGTTCTAATTGGTTTCAAAGAACATCTTTACTTCTGTCTTCATTTCGTTATGTACCCAGTAGTCATTCAGAAGCACGTTGTTCAGTTTCCATGTAGTTGTGCAGTTTTGAGTGAGTTTTTTAATCCTGAGTTCTAATTTGATTGCACTGTGGTCTGAGAGATAGTTTGTTGTGATTACTGTTCTTTTACATTTGCTGAGAAGTGTTTTACTTCCAATTATGTGGTCAATTTTGGAATAAGTGTGATGTGGTGCTGAGAAGAATGTATATTCTGTTGATTTGGGGTGGAAGGTTCTGTAGATGTCTATTAGGTCTGCTTGGTCCAGAGCTGAGTTCGAGTCCTGGATATCCTTGTTTTCCTTCTGTCTTGTTAATCTGTCTAATATTGACAGTGGGGTGTTGAAGTCTCCCAGTATTATTGTGTGGGGGTCTAAGTCTCTTTATAGGTCTCTATGGACTTGTTTTATGAATCTGGGTGCTCCTGTTTGGGTGCATATATATTTAGGATAGTTAGCTCTTCTTGTTGAATTGATCCGTTTACCATTATGTAATGGCCTTCTTTGTCTCTTTTGATCTTTGTTGGTTTAAAGTCTATTTTATCAGAGACTAGGATTGTAACCCCTGCTTTTTTTTGTTTTCCATTTGCTTGGTAGATCTTCTTCCATCCCTTTATTTTGATCTTACGTGTGTCTCTGCACATAAGATGGGTCTCCTGAATACAGCACGCTGGTGGGTCTTGACTCTTTATTCAATTTGCCAGTCTGTGTCTTTTATTTGAGGCATTTAGCTCATTTACATTTAAGGTTAATATTGCTATGTGTGAATCTGATCATGTCATTATGATGTTAGCTGGTTATTTTGGCTGTTAATTGATGCAGTTTCTTCATAGTGTCTATTGTCTTTACAATTTGGCATCTTTTTGTAGTGGCTGGTACTGGTTGTTCCTTTCCATGTTTAGTGCTTCCTTCAGGATCTCTTGTAAGGCAGTCCTGTTGGTGACAAAATCTCTCAGTATTTGCTTGTCTATAGAGGATTTTATTTCCCCTTTGCTTATGAAGCTTAGTTTGGCTGGATATGAAATTCTGGGTTGAAAATTCTTTTCTTTAAGAATGTTGAATATTGGCCCCCACTCTCTTCTGGCTTGTAGGGTTTCTGCAGAGAAATCTTCTGTTAGTCTGATGGGCTTCCCTTTGTGGGTAACCTGAACTTTCTCTCTGGCTGCCCTTAACATTTTTTCCTTCATTTCAACCTTGGTGAATCTGAAAATTATGTGTCTTGGGGTTGCTCTTGTTGAGGAGTATCTTTGTGGTGTTCTCTGTATTTCCTGAATTTGAATGTTGGCCTGCCTTGCTAGGTTGGGGAAGTTCTCCTGGATAATATCCTGAAGAGTGTTTTCTAACTTGGTTCCATTCTCCCTATCACTTTCAGTTACACCAATCAAACATAGATTTGGTCTTTTCAGATAGTCCCATATTTCTTGCAGGGTTTGTTCATTTGTTCTCATTCTTTTTTCTCTAATCTTGTCTTCATGCTTTATTTCATTAATTTGATCTTCAATCACTGATATCCTTTCTTCCACTTGATCAAATTGGCTATCGAAGCTTGTGCATGCATCACGAAGTTCTTGTGCTTTGGTTTTCAGCTCCATCAGGTTATTTAAGGTCTTCTCTACACTGTTTGAGTTAGCCATTCCTCTAAACTTTTTGAAGATTTTTAACTTCCTTGCGATGGGTTAGAACATGCTCCTTTAGCTCAGAGAAGTTTGTTATTACCAACCTTCTAGAAGCCTACTTCTGTCAACTTGTCAAACTCATTTTCTGTCCAGTTTTGTTCCCTTGCTGGTGAAGAGCTATAATCCTTTGGAGGAGAAGAGGCATTCTGGTTTTGGAATTTTCAGCTTTTCTGCTCTGGTTTCTCCCCACCTTTGTGGGTTTATCTACCTTTGATCTTTGATGTTGGTGACCTACAGATGGGGTTTTGGTGTGGATGTCATTTTGTTGATGTTGATGCTATTCCTTTCTGTTTGTTAGTTTTCCTTCTAACAGTCAGGCCCATCAGCTGAAGGTCTGTTGGAGTTTGCTGGAGGTCCATTCCAGACCCTGTTTGCCTGGGTATCACCAGCAGAGGCTGCAGAACAGCAAATATTGCTGCCTGATCCTTCCTCTGGAACCTTCATCCCAGAGGGGCACCCACCTGTATGAGGTGTCTGTCGGCCCGTACTGGGAGATGTCTCCCAGTCAGACTACAAAGGGGTCAGGGACCCACTTGAGGAGGCAGTCTGTCCGCTCTCAGAGCTTGAACACCATGCTGGGAGAACCACTGCTCTCTTCAGAGCTGTCATACAGGGACATGTAAATCTGAAGAGGCTGTCTGCCTTTTGTTCAGCTATGCCCTTCCCACAGAGGTGGAATCTAGAGAGGCAGTAGGCCTTGCTGAGCTCTGGTGGCCTCTACCCAGTTCGAGCTTCCTGGCTGCTTTGTGAGCATAAAACTGCCTACTGAAGCCTCAGCAATGGCGGATGCCCCTCCCCTCACCAATCTGCAGCGTTGCAGGTCAATCTCAGACTGCTGTGCTAGCAGTGAGCAAGGCTCTGTGGGCGTGGGACCCACCGAGCCAAGCATGGGAGGCGATCTCCTGGTTTGCTGGTTGCTAAGATCGTGGGAAAAGCTCAGTATTTGGGCAGAAGTGTATTGTTCCTCCAGGTACAGTTTGTCACAGCTTCCCTTAGCTAGGAAAGGGAAATCCCCTGACCCCTTGCACTTTCTAGGTGAGGCAATGTCCTGCCCTGTTTCAGCTCGCCATCCTTGGGTTGTGCCCACTGTCCAACCAGTCTCAATGAGATGAACCAGGTACCTCAGTTGGAAATGCAGAAATCACCCATCTTCTGTGTTGATCTTGCTGGGAGCTGCAGACCAGAGCTGTTCCTATTTGGCTATCTTGAAGTGGTACCAGTTTCAGATATTTCTTTATGGCAATGCAAGAATAGCCTAACACAATTTGAAAGCTAAATAAAATATACTTCTAAATAAATAGATTTTAAAAAGAAATTAGAAGGTCAATTTAAATGGAAAGAAAATGAAAATATAACATGTTAGAACTTGAGGAATGCTGTTCAATTAGTCCCTATAGGGAAGTTTATATGACTGAAAACCTGTATTAGAGAACAAGAAAACTCTCAAATCCATCATCTTAGATCCACATTATGAAATAGAGAAAGACAAACAAACTAAACCCAAACTAACCATGTGGAAAGAAACAATAAAGATTAAAATGAAAATTAATGAAATAGAGAACAGAAAAACAGTAAGAAAAAATCAGTGAAATCAAAATTGGTTCTTTGAGATTGATAATGTTGATAAACCTGTAGTCAGAGTGATAAGGAAAAAAGATAAAAGAAATACATGAATATTCTACAGATACTAAAAGGATAATAGAAGAACTTTATGCCTATGGATTCAATAGCTTAGAGGAAATTGAAATCAATTTCTTAAAAGACACACTACCAGAGCTTACTTAAGAAGAAATGAATAACCTTAGTATCTATATATTCATTAAAGCAATTGGTTTTGTAAGTCAAAATCTTCTCAAAGAAAATTCCAGTGCCAGATAGCTTCACTGGAAAATTCTACCAAACATTTAAAGGAGAAATAATACTAATCAGACAGAAACTCTTCCAGAAAATTTATGATGGGGGTAGATGAGGCTAGCTTTACTCTGACACCAAAACCATACAACAACATTATAAGGAAGAAACTCAAACTCACTGATCAATACTCCTTACAAAAACAAATTAAAAAATTTAGAAAAGTCTAACAAATTAAATCCAAATATGTAGAAAGAATAATTCATCATGACCAGTGGACTTTCCTCTGAGGAATGTAAAATCGTTTTAACTTTATATAATCAGTTAATGCTGAGTAACATAAACAAAAATAGTGGAGTAGAGAAGTCCCAAAGTCCATCCCTCCACAAAAACTGGCAAAAAATTTGAAGATCGAGTTTTTTAAAACTTGAAACTAATAAAAAGTTTACAGCAACAGGGAAATATTTAATAATAATTAAATAAAACCTTGAATCTCTGTAAAATAACTTTGTAACACTTTAACTTACTCAGGTTTTCCTCATTTCCCATCTTGGTGGTGGTTTTAAAGACAGCTGACATTCCAACTACAGGTACATAGTACAAGTGGGAGCAACATGGACCTTATTCCCAAAGAACTGTGGCTTTGACCTGTCTGGTGCTTCCATGAAGTATTACATAAAAGGCTTACCATTAGTTTGTTTAACTCAGAACTTTCTCACAGATGAGATGGCTACCCTGGAGGTATAGTTTGGAAACATTTAAAAGCAAATGTTTTTATTGCTGCCACCTGGGGAAAGGCATAATCGTTGGGGCAAACAGAGTAACCAAAAAGCTGAGGAAGAAAGGCTGGGGAAAGAGTTATTTTGGGGAATATGCTTTGAAAAGTACCCACATATTCCTGGTAATCTAGAAGGCCAACTGCATCCCCAGGACTGAGTGCATACTCAAAAAAAAAAAAACCTGAGAAAGACCCCAAGTTTTCTTCTTGGAGTGACTTTTAGGATCTGTGTAAGCAGGAATTGAGGACTAAGGAAGTTGTAAACTGTGTGTTGAAGGCATGCTCAACATATATGAAGGCAATTTACAAAGACTGGGAGGTTGTTGTTGTTGTTGTAGTTTGATTTGGGTTAATTCTAGGCATTTAAGGAAATCTCTGTTGAACTATTAGATGACTACTAAGTTCATGGGACAGAATTCAGTAGCTACATGTGACAAAGAATACAGACTTTACAAAATTTGTTTAGAAAAGTCACTAACTAAACAAAACAACTACAACAAGAAGCAACAAAAAACCCCAGAGAAGGTGGAAGATTCTGATTTCCAAAGATTTCACATTATACTTGTCAAAGTATCGGATATTCAGCAAGTATAAAGAAACGAGAACATATGGCCCATGGACAGGAGAAAAGGAAATTAATAGAAACTATTCTTGAGGAAGCTCAGACATTAGACTCACTAGACAAAGATTTTATATCAATTATTTTAAATATTCTCAAATAGCTAAAGGAAACAATTTGTAAATAAGGAAACCATGAGACTGATGTCTCACCAAATAGTGAATATCAGCAAAGATGTAGAAGTTATAAAAAGGAACCAAAGAGAAATTATGGTGTTGAAAAGCATAATAACTGAAATGAGAAATTCACAAGAAGTGTTCAAATCAGATTTGAGCAGGCAAAAGAAAGAATTCATGAAACTGAAAATAGGTCAATTGAGATTATGCTGAAGATCAGGAAAAAAAAGAATGAATAAAAATGAGCAGAGCCTCAGAAACCTGTGGGACTGTTATGCATAGTTGGAGTCCCAGAAGAGAGGAGAGAAAGGGACAGAAGAATGCTTAAGGAAATAATGGTTTAAAACTTTCAAAATTTGACAAAAGACATAAAGCTATACATCAAAGAAGCTCAACAAACTCCATGTAAGATAACAGGGAGCCACACCAAGATAAGTTATAATTAAACTATTAAAAGGCAAAAATAATCTTAAAAGTAGCAAGAGTGAAGTGACTTATGTACAAGAGAGCCTCAATAAGTTAACAGCTAATTTTTCATCAGAAATCATGGAAGCTGGAGAGCAATGGGATGACATCTTCAAAATAATTGAATAATCCACAAAGAATTTTGTATCTGGCCAAACTATCTTTCCAAAATGAAGGAGAATTTAAGACATTCTCAGACAGACAAAAACTGAGTTTATCTCTAGTAGACCTTACCTACAAAAAATGACAAAGGAACTTCTTCAAGCTGAAATGAAGGGACATTAGACAATAACTTGAACCCAGAAAAAGACATTAAAAAAATCACTCATCAAAGAACTACCTATTTTTGGTTTGTAACTCTTCTTTTTTTTCTAAAGTTTTAAAAGATAATAGCACAAACCAATAATTGTATATCTATGGCTGGATGTGGTGGCTCATGACTGTATTTTTAGCTACTCAAGAGGCTGAGGTGGGAGGATCACTTGAGGCCAGGAGTTTGAGATCAGCCTGGGCAACATAATGAGATCCCATCCCTAAATATAATTAAAAAAAATAGCTGGATGTGGTGGCACATGCCTGTAGTCCCAGACACATGGGAGGCTGAAGCAGGAGGATCATTTGAACCAAGGAGTTCAATGTTGCAGAGAGCTACAATAATTCCTAGGTATTGAACTTTATATGTGGTCATTGTAAATGGGATTATATTTTTTGTTTCTTTTTCAGATTGTTCACTGTTGGCATATAGAAATGCTACTGATTTTTGTATGTTGATTTTGTATCTTGCCACTTTATTGAATTTGTTGATCAATTTTAGTAGTTTTTTGTGGAGACTTCAGGTTTTTTAAATATGTCAGCAGACAAGGATAATTTGAGTTAGTCATTTCCAATTTGGTTGCTATTTATTTATTTATTTATTTAGACAGAGTCTCACCCTGTCACCCAGGCTGGAGTGCAGTGGTGTGTGATCTCAGCTCACTGCAACCTTCCTCTGCCTCCCAGGTTCAAACGATTCTCCTGCCTCAGCCTCCTGAGTAGCCGGGACTACAGGTGTGTACCACCACGCCTGGCTAATTTTTGTATTTTTAGTAGACATAGGGTTTCACTTTGTTGGCCAGGCTGGTCTTGAACTCCTGGCCTCAGGTGATCCGCCTGCCTCGGCTTCCCAAAGTGCTGGGATTACATGTGTGAGCTACCATGCCCAGCCTTGGCTGCCCTTTATTTCTTTCTCTTGTCTGATTGCTCTAGCTAGGACTTCAGTACTATGTTGAATTACTGTGGTGAAAGTGGGCATCCTTGTCATGTTTCAGATTAAAGATAAAAGGCTTTAAATTTTTCCCCATTCAGTATGATATTAGCTGTGGGTCTTGCAAATATGAGTTTTATTATGTTGAGATATGTTCGTACCGTACCCAGTTTTTTGAGAGGTTTCAGCCTGAAGGGATGTTGAATCTTATCAAATGCTTTTTCAGCATTACTTGAAATAATCATATGGTTTTTGTCCTTCATTCTATTGATTGATTTGAGTATGTTGAGAGATCCTTGCATCCTCGTGGTAAATCCCACTTGATCATGATGAATGATTTTTTTTTTTTTTTTTTTTGAAATGGAGTCTCGCTCTGTCACCCAGGCTGGAGTGCAGTGGCACGATCTCGACTCACTACAAGCTCCACCTCCTGGGTTCACGCCATTCTCCTGCCTCAGCCTCCCGAGTAGCTGGGACTACAGGCACCCGCCACCAGGCCCGGCTAATTTTTTGTATTTTTAGTAGAGACGGGGTTTCACCATGTTAGCCAGGATGGTCTCCATCTCCTGACCTTGTGATCCGCCTGCCTCGGCTTCCCAAAGTGCTGGGATTACAGGCGTGAGCCACTGTGCCCAGCCGATGAATGATATTTTTAATGTGTTGTTGAATTTGGTTTGCCAGTATTTTGTTGAGGATTCTTGCATCAGTGTTCATCAGGGAGCTTGGACTGTAGTTTTATTTTTTTGATATATCTTTGTCTGGTTTTGGTATCAGGGTGAAACCGGCCTCATAAGAGTTTGGAAGTATTCCCTCCTTCCTCTACTTTTGTTTTTTTTTTAGAATAGTTTGAGTAGGATTGATATTAGTTCTTCTTTAAATGTTTGGTAAAATTCAGCAGTGAAGCCATCAGGTTCTGGGCTTTCCTTTACTTGGATACTTTATTATGGCTTTGAGCCCATTACTTGTTATTAGTCTGTATTAGTCTGTTCGAGATTTCTTCATGGCTCAATCTTGATAGGTTTTATGTGTCTAGGAATTTATTTATTTCTTTTGGTGTTTCAATTTATTGGCATATATATACTTGGTTATAGTAGCCTCTATCTTTTGAATTTATCTCATATCAGTAGTAATGTCTCTTTTTTCATCTCTGATTTCATTTATTTGGGTTTTTTCTCTTTTTTTCTTAGTCTGGCTAAAGATTTGTCAATTTTGTTTATATTTTCAAAAAGACAACTTTTTGTTTCATTGTTCCTTTGCATTCTTTTCTTCATTTCAATTTCATTTATTTCTGCTTTGACCTTTATTATTCTACTAATTTTGGGCTTGGTTTTGTCTTGCTTTTCTAATTCTTTAAGACACATTGTTAGGTTATTTGAAGTTTTTCTCTTTTTAAAATGTAGGTGCTTATAGCTATAAACTTCCCTCTTAGCACTGCTTTCACTTTCACTGTATTCCATTGTTTTGTTTTTGTTTTTGTTTTTGAGGCAGAGTCTTGCTCTGTCGCTCAAGCTGGAGTGCAGTGGCATGATCTCAGCTAACTGCAACCTCCGCCTGCTGTGTATATATTTAGGATAGTTAGATCTTCTTGTTGAACTGAATACTTTATCATTATGTAATTCCCTTCTTTGTCTTTTTTGATATTTGTTGGTTTAAAATCTATTCTGTTTGAAATTAGGATTGCAACCCCTGCTTTTTTCTGATTTCCATTTGCTTTGTAGATTTTCCTCCATCCCTTTATTTTGAGCTTTGAGCCTGTGAGTGTCATTACATGTGAGATGGGTCTTTTGAAGGCAGCAGCAGCAAGCACTGGGTCTTTGATATTGTTTGGCTGTTATCCCACCCAAATCTCATCTTGAATTGTAACTCTCATGATTCCTATGTGTCATGGGAGGAACCTGGTGGGAGGTGGTTGAATTATGGGGGCGGGTCTTTTGTGTGCTGATAGTGACTTAGTCTCATGAGATATGACAGTTTTAAAAACTGGAGTTTCCCTTCACAGTTTCTCTTTTTGCCTACTGCCATCCATGTAAGATGTTACTTGCTCCTCCTTGCCTTCCATCATGATTGTGAGGCCTCCCCAGCCACATGGAACTGTGAGTCCAATTAAACCTATTTGTTTTGTAAATTGCCCAGTCTCAGGTATGTCTTTATCAGCAACAGGAAAATGGACTAATACAGTTTTGTGTTTTATCCAGCTTTCCACTCTGGGCCTTTTAAATGGGGCGTTTAGCCAATTTGCATTTTAGGTTAGTATTGATATGTGTGGGTTTGATCCTGTCATTGTGTTGTTAGCTGGTTATCATGCCAGCTTGTTTGTGTGGTTGCTTTATAGTGTCACTGGTCTGTGTATTTAAGTGTGTTTTTGTATTAGGTGGTAACATTCTTTCCTTTCTATATTTAGTGCTCTTTTCAAGATCTCTTGTAAGGCCAGTCTGATGGTAACAAACTCCCTCAACATTTGCTTATCTGAAAAGGATCTTATTTCTCCTTCACTTAGGAACCTTAGTTCGCCTGGATATAAAATTCTTGGTCAAAGATTTTTTCTTTAAGTATGTTGACTGTAGGCCCCCAATCTCTTCTGGCTCATAGGGTTTCAGCTAAAACATCTGGTGTTATCTTGAGGGTGTTTCCTTTGTAGGTGACCTGCCCTTTCTCTTTAGCTGCCTTAACATTCTTTCTTTCATTTCAGCCTTGGAAAATCTGATGGCTGTGTGTCTCGAGGATGATATTCTTGTGTAGAGTCTTTCAGGAGTTCTCTATATTTCCTACATCTCACTGTTGGCCTCTCTAGCCAGGTTGGGGGAGTTTTCATGGATGATATCCTGAAATATGTTTTCCAAGTTGTTTGCTTTCTCCTCCTCCCTTTCAGGGATGCCAGTGATTAGTAGATTTGGCCTCTTTATGTGACTCCACATTTCTTGGGGCTTCTGTTCATTTTTTTTCATTTTCTTTTCTTTATTTTTTTCTGCCTGTCCTATTTCAGAGAGTCAGTCTTCCAGTTCTGAGATTCTTTCCTCAGTTTGGTCTATTCTGCTGTTAATACTTATAATCGTATTGTGAAATAATTGTATTGTGTTTTTCAGCACTGTCAGATCTTTTAGGTTCTTTTCTATACTGGCTATTTCATCCTTCAGCTCCTGTATCACTTTATTGCAATTCTTAGTTTTCTTGGATTGGGTTTTGCTAGTCCTCTGAATCTCAATGACCTTCATTCCTATCCATATTCTGAATTCTATTTCTGCCATTTCAGCCAGCTCAGCCTGGTTAAGAACTTTTGTTGGAGAACTGGTGTGATCATTTGGAGGTCATATGACACTCTTGCCATTTGAGTTACCAGAATTATTGTCTTGGTTCTTTCTCATCTCTGCATGTAGCTATTTCTTTAACTGCAGTGCAGATTGAGTATAGTCAATAGATTTCTTTTCTGGATGTTTTCACAGGGCTGAGGCTTTGTGCAGGATCTTCATTTGTAGCTTACTTTTTGTCCTTTGTTTCTTATTGGGGTATGTTAGTGAGGTGCTTTTGGTGTTGAAGCTTTGGGGTGTGATTTAGTAGGTGACACTTAGATGTATTGGTCAGTTGGTAGGCTCTTGCTTAGTCGTGTGACTTTCCTATATTTCCTCACAGTTGCAGCCATGATCCCTCTCATTGAGTGATGGGGGCTCCTCTTCCCATTGAGTGATGGCTGTAGTTCATGGCTTTGCACTCCTGGGCTGCCCACTGCAGCTCTGACATGATCTCAGGGTTTATGTTTCTTCCCCAACTTGGAGGCAGCAGAGGAAGGGACCTCAGTAGTGGTTGTGGCCAAGGGTCTTTTGTTTGTCTTCTGAGGGCTTCACCCCAGAGAAATGCAGGTCAGCAATTGCTCTGCAAACAGTGCAGTATGAAGTCTGTGCTGTGGGCCCAAGTTGGGGGTTCCCTGTCTGGTGACAAGAGGGGGTGTGGGTGTGACCTGTGGGAGATAGACTGGCCTCCTCTCCTTGGACTAACTGCAGTTCGTTGGAGGTGTGAATAAAGCACTTAGGGTCTTTGCTCCTTCATTAAGCCCAAGTGTAGCAAGGGCAGTTTCACTGCAGAGGCAGTGGCAGGGAGGATTTCAGTTGCTCTTGGGGGCTACCCCTCCAAGAAACATGGAGTCACTGTTACTGGGGGTGTTCAGCCAGTGGGGTGGGGTGGCTGTACTGCTGGTATGAGCTTGGGGGTCTGCTTATTGGGGAGGAGGGGGTTGAAGGCTCACAGGGAGGAGAGATTTGTCTCTTCTCCATGTGGTATGTATGGTGCGCTGTAAGCTTGGGCATAGCCCTCAATCTGTTTGTTTCTTCCCCAGACCAAGGCATCAGGGATAGAACTGTTACTGTGTCAGTGGCAGAGGGGCTGTTTTGTGCTTCTGGGATCCTCTCCCCAGGGAAACTCCAGGCACTACAAGTAGGTATGCTCAGCCATGGGTGTGGCAGCTGCTTTGTGTCCATGAGTTGGGGGCCTTGCCTGGTGAAGGGCGGGGGTAGGGATTCCCAGGGAAGGGGGCTGGACTTCTCACCCTATGGTAGCTGTGGTATGCTGGGGATGCCAGCATAATGACTCAGCCCTTTGTTCCTTCCTAGTTTGAGGGTTGTTAGGTTGTATGACTGCAACTGTAGTGGCAGAGCAGTTGCAGGTTGACTCTGGAATTTTCTCCTCAGAGAAGTGCTGGGCTGTCTCTGATTGTGGTGATCAGATGGGGGCAAGGTGGTTGTGTCGGAGTTCCAGGTTGTGTGGCTCTGTCAAGTAAGGAGAAGTGAGGACTGGGATCTGCATGGAGAACAGTCTGGCCACTTTTCTGTAAGGTGGTTGCTCTGTGCTGGGGGTTGGGATGAGCCCCTGATTTCCACAGACTCTCTCAAGCCTGGAGACAGCAAGGGCAAGGGCTGTAAGAAAGCAAAGATGGCAACCTACCCCTCCCACTGGGAGTTCTGTCCAGGGAATTGCAGAGATGCCTCTGGCTCAATAGCCCCAGCAGGGGATGGCTGGAGGCCCAGGGCCTGGAGGACCTGTCCAGTGAGGAGATATGGGAACAGGCACCCATGTGACACTCCAGCCACTTTTCTGTAGGGCTGCTGCAGTATGCTGGGGGTCTGCTCCAGTCCCTAGTTGTCTTGGATTTTCCAGTACCACTTCCCTGGGTGGGGGAGGTTCCCTTTGGCTCCATGTTGCTCTAGGATGGGCTGTTGTCCTGCCTTGCTTTGAAAAGTTTTAATTTTCTTTTTAATTTCTTCATTGACCCCCTGTCATTCAGGAGCATATTGGATAATTTCCACTTATTTTTATTGTTTCCAAGATTCCTCTTGTTATTGATTTCCTTTTATTCAATTATGGTCAGAGAAGATACTTGATATAACTTCAATTTTTTTTCAATTTTTAAAGACTTGTTTTGTGGCCTAACATATATATGGTCTATCCTTGAGAATGATCCATGTGCTGAGGAGAATGATTTTTCTGCAACCATTAGATGAAATGTTCTGTAAATATCTATTTGGTCCATTTGTTCTATAGTGCAGATTAAGTCCAGTGTTTCTTTGTTTATTTTGTGTCTGAATAATTTTTTCAGTGCTGAAAGCACGGTGTTAAAGTCTCCAGCTAATATTGTATTGGGGTTTATTTCTCTTCTTCGTACTAGTAATATTTGCTTTATATATCTGGGTGCTCCAGTGTTTGGTGCATATATATTTATAATTGTTTATCGTTGTTGACCCCTTTATCATATAATGACCTTCTTTGTTTCTTTTTATATTTTTTGTCTTGAAATCTATTTTGTCTAAGTGTAGCTACTCCTGCACTTTTTGGTTTCTATTGGCATGGAATGACTTTTTCCATTTTTTGATTTTCAGTCTACGTGTGTTTTTATAGGTAAAGTATGTTTACTGTAGGCAACAGATTGTTGGGTCTTGTTTGTTTAATCCGTTCATCTGTTCTGTGTCTTTGATTGGAAAGTTTAGTTTATGTACATTCAGTATTATTATTGATAAGGGTTTACTCCTGATATTATTGATAAGGGCTTACTCCTGATATTTTGTTATTTGTTTTCTGGTTGGTTTATGGTCTTCTCTTCCTTCTGTCCTTTCTTCCTGCCTTCCTTTTTAGTGAAGGTGATTTTCTCAGATGATAATTTTTAATTTCTTGCTTTTTATTTTGTTATTTGCTTGATATTTTGTTATTTGTTTTCTGGTTGGTTTATGGTCTTCTCTTCCTTCTGTCCTTTCTTCCTGCCTTCCTTTTTAGTGAAGGTGATTTTCTCAGATGATAATTTTTAATTTCTTGCTTTTTATTTTTTGTGTATCTGTTTATTTATTTATGTATTGATTTTTTTGATGGAGTCTCCCTGTGTCACCCAGGCTGGAGTGCAGTGGCATGATCTTGGCTCACTGCAGCCTCTGCCTCCCATGTTCAAGCAATTCTCCTGCCTCAGCCTCTGGCGTAGTTGGGACTATAGGCATGCACCCCCATGCTGGCTAATTTTTGTATTTTTTAGTGGAGACGGGGTTTCCCCATGTTGGCCTGGCTGGTCTTGAACTCCTGACCTCAAGTGATCCACTGCCTTGACCTCCCAAAGTTCTGGGATTACAGACGTGAGCCACCATGCTGGTCTGTTGTATGTTTTTTGGTGTTACCATGAGGCTTGCAAATACTATCTTATAACTTATTATTTTAAGCTGATAACTTGACATTGATTGCATAAACAAGCAAGGAAACAAACAAACAAGCAAAGAGAAAATGAATAAAAACATTACACTTTAACTTCATCCCCCTGCTTTTTAACTTTTTGTTGTTTCTATTTATATTTTATTATACTGTCTATTTTTTAAAAATTTGTTGTAGTTATTACTTTTGGTGGGTTCATCTTTTAGTCTTTCTACTGAAGATTTGTGTAGTTTATGCACCACATTTACAGTGTTATAATAATCTGCATCTTTCTATGTACGTACTATTACCAGTGAGTTTTGTACCTTAAGATGATTTTTTCTTGTTCATTAACATCCTTTTCTTTCAGATTGAAGAACTCCCCTTAGCATTTTTTGTAGGATAGGTCTCATGTTGATGAAATACCTCACCTTTTGTTTGTCTGGGAAAGTCTTTATTTCCCCATGTTTGAAGGATATTTTCACTGGATACACTATTCTAGGATAAAAGTTTTTTTTTTTTCCTTCAGCACTTTAAATAATTCATGCCACTCTCTCCTGGGTTGTAAGATTTCCACTAAAAAGTCTGCTGCTAGACATATTGGAGCTCCTTTGTATATTACTTGTTTCTTGTCTCTTGTTGATCTTAGGACTCTATTTTTAACCTTCATCCTTGATCTGAGGAAGTTTGCTTATTAAATATCTTGATGTAGTCTTCTTTGGGTTATATCTGCTTGGTGTTCTATAACCTTTTTGTATTTCAATATGGATATATTTTTCTAGGTTTGAGAATTTCCCTGTTATTATCCTGTTTTGTTTTGTTTTCTTATTGAGACAGGGTCTGGCTGTTGCCCAGGCTGGAAAGCGGTGGTGTGATCTTGGTTCACTGCAAACTTCATCTTTTGGGATCAAACCATCCTTCTACCTCAGCCTCCTGAGTAGCTGGGACTACTCAGCTGGGACAGGTGTGCACCACTATGCCTGGCTAACTTTTTTAAAAAAATTTTTTGGTAGAGATGGGGTTTTGCCATGTTATCCAAGCTGGTCTTGAACTTCTGGACTTGGCTTCCCAATGTGCTGGGATTATAGTCATGAGCCACCAGCCCAGGTGTTATTATATTTTGAAGAAACTTTCTGTCTCTCCCTCTACTTTCTCTTTAAGGCCAATATTTCTTAGATTTGCCCTTTTAAGACTATTTTCTAGATCTCATAGGCATGCTTATTTTTTATTCTTTTGTCTCCTTTGACTCTATATTTTCTTTTTTTTTTGAGATGGTGTCCCACTCTGTCATCCAGGTTGGAGTGCAGTGGCACGATCTTGGTTCACTGCAACCTGTGTTCCCAGGTTCAAGTGATTCTCCTGCCTCAGCCTCCTGAATAGCTGGGATTATAGGCACCTGCCACCATGCCTGGCTAATTTTTGTATTTTTAGTAGAGACAGGGTTTTGCCATATTTGCCAGGCTGTTTTCAAACTCCTGATCTCAAGTGATCTGCCTGCCTTGGCCTTCCAAAGAGCTGGGATTACAAACATGAGCCATCACACCCAGCCGGCTATATATTTTCAAATAGCCTGTCTTCAAGCTCACTAATTCTTTCTTCTCCTTGATCAGTTTTGCTGTTAAGAGACTGATGCATTATTCAGCATGTCAATTGCATTTTTCAACTCCAGAATTTCCATTTGACTCTTTTAAATTATTTCAATCTGTTTGTTAAATTCATCTGATAGGATTCTGAATTTCTTCTCTGTGTTGTCTTGAATTTTATTGAGTTTCCTCAAACAGCTATCTTGAATTTTCTTTCTGAAGGGTCACATATCTTTCTCTCTCCAGGATTTGTCATTGGTGCCTTATTTAGTTTGTTTGGTGAAGTCATGTTTTTGATTATGTTTTCCTGATGGTGTTGATGCTTGTGGATGTTTGTTGGTATCTGGGCACTGAGGAGTTAGGTATTCATTGTAGTCTTTGTAGTCTGGGCTTGTTTGTATCTGTCCATCGTGGGGAGGATTTGCAGGTATTTGAAGGGACTTGGGTGCTATGATCTCAGTTTTTAGTCACTGCAGCTGTATCTGCATTAGGTAGCAGTAATGTTCAGCCAAGTAATACTGTAGCTCTTGCAGACTCACAGATGTGCCAACTTGCTGGTCTTAGATAAGATCCAGAAGAATTCCCTGGATTACCAGGCAGAGACACTTGTTCTTTTTCCTTATTTTCTCCCAAACAAACAGTCTCTCTGTGATGAGCTGCTTGGATTTGGGGCAGGGGTCACACAAGCACCCCTGTGGCCACCACGACTGCGACTGCACTGGGTCAAACCTAAAGCTAGCACAGCCCTGGGTCTTGTCCAAGGTCTGCAGCAACCACTGCCTGCCTATTGCCTATGTTTACTGAATGCTCTAGGCCTCTGCAATAAGCAGGAGGTGAAGCCAGCCAGGCTTGTGTCCTTCCCTTCAGGGTAACAAGATCCCCCCAGTCCTGGGCAGGTCTAGAGATGCTGTCCAGGAGCCAAGGCCTGAAGTCAGAAACCTTAGGAATCTACCTGGTGCTGTACTCTACTATGGCTGAACTGGCACCCAAGCCACAAGACAAAGTCCTTCCCACTGTTTTCTCTCCTTTCCACAAGCAGAGAAGTTTTTCCCTGTGGCACCTCTGCCCCGTGGCACATATTGCCTTGCTACCACAAATGTTCATTCAAGGCCCAAGGTCTCTTCAGTCAGCTTGTGGTGAATGCTGCCAGGCCTGGGATTCTCTCTTTAGGTCAGTGGGCTCCCCTCTGGCCCTGAGCAGGTCCAGAAATACCATTGAAGAGCAAAGGCTGGGAATTGGGGACCTAAAGAGCCTACTTGTTGCTCTACCCCACTGGTATTGAAGCTGCAAGACAAAGTCCCCTTTACTCTTCTTTCTCCTTTTCTCAAGCAGAAGGAGTCTCTCCCCATATTCACCACAGCTGGGAATTTGCTGGGTCACACTTGAAGCCAGCAAGTCTCCCAGTTTTACCCAAGGCCCATGGCAAATACTGTCTGGTTACCCCTGCTGATTATTCAGGCCCAAGGGCTCTTTAGTCAGCAGCTGATGAATCCTGCCAAGACTGGGTCCTTACCTTCAAGGTATCAGGTTCCCTTCTGGCCCAGGGTATGTCTAGAAATGTCATCCAAGAGCTAGGGCTTGGAATAGGGGCCTCAGGACTCCCTCTGCTGCCCTATCCTACTGTGACTGAGCTGGTATCCAAGTTGCAAGACAAAGTACTCTTTACCCTTTGCTCTCTTTTCCTCAAGCAGAAGGAAGGAGTCTTTCCTGGAGCTGTGGGCTGCACTACCTGTGGTTGAGGCAGGGGTGGCACAAGCACTCCCTTGGCTTCCCTGGCTGGTGGTTCGCTAGGTCATGTGCCCCCCGAGTCCACTGGCTCCGAGTCCAGTACAGCACCAGGACATGCCCAGGAATAATAGTCTTTGTGGCCTAGACTGCCTTTCAAGTTTATTTAGGACCCTAGAGGACATTAGCCTGCGGTGGTAAGCCTTGCCAGAACTCAGATTCTGACTGCTGGGATGGGTAATTCCCTTCTGGCTAGTTCTGGTTTAATTGCTCCCTCCACAGGCACCAGCTGAGATCTGCCTGGTGTTGCTTTCTGCTGTGACAGGGCAGCACTGAGTTCCAATGCTAAGTTCCACAGTCACTGTGCTGTCTCTCCCCCAAGTGTACAGATTCTTTCTCCACTCCTTGTGGCCTATGCCAGGGGATGGGGTAGGAGTGGCGTCAACAATTCAAGACTGGCTTTTCCACCCTCTTCAGTGACTTTTTCAGTGATATGAAGTTAAAATTAGGTATTGTGATTGCTTACCTGATATTTGGTTCTTATGAATGTGCTTTTTTTGCATGTAGATAGTTGTTCAATTTGGTGTTCCTGTGGGGAGGATGAAGAGTGGAGGCTTCCTTTGTTTTTTTTTGTTTGTTTGTTTTTGTTTTGTTTTGTTTTGTTTTTAGAGATGAGGTCTTGCTATGTTGCCCAGGCTTGTCTTGAACTCTTAGGCTCAAGCGCTCCTCCTGCCCTGGCCTCCTAAAAGGCATGAGCCATCACACCTGGCCAGTGGAGTCTTCTATTCACCCATTTTGCTCCATCTACTGAATCTATATTGATCTTAAGTCAATAAAAATCAATAATTGAAATATAAATGTGCTGCATATTAAAATGATTTTGTAAGAATTTGTTAAAGGCTTTAAAGTAAGTATGTTTATGATGTCCAAAATGATCAAAGAGGGTATAACAAAAAGGATTAGAAATTATGAAAACATACCTGGAATAAATTTAACAAGAATAGTTGGTATTAACTTCATTTTCTAATTGTTTGCTGCTAATATATACAAATCCTTTAGTTTTCAAATATTAACCTTGTATCTTGTGATCTTGCTAAATTCACTTTTTAATTCTCATGATTGGTAGATTTCTTAGACTTTTTAAAAATAGGCTGGGCATGGTGGCTCATGCCTGTAATCCTAGCAGGGCTGAGGTGGGTGGATTGCTTTAGCTCAGGCATTTGAGACCAGCCTGGGGAGCATGGTGATACCCCGTATCTGCAAAAAATGCAAAAATTAGCTGAGCATGGTGTCATGCACCTGTAGTCCCAGCCACTTGGGGGGCTGAAGCAGGAGGATCCCTTGAGCCCAGGAGTTTGATGTTGCAGTGAGTTTGTTTGTACCATTGCACTCCAGGTTGGTTGGCAAAGTGACACCCTGTCTCAAAAATAAGAAAAAAAATATAGCCTTACATATTAAAAAAGAAATAGTTTTACTTTTTTAAAAAATGTATATTTTTTCCTTTTATTTTCTATTCTTGCCATATTGTAATGGCTAAGACCTTCAGTGCTACATTGAATAGAATTGGTGAGCCTGAGCATTCACTGCCTTTTTCCTGATCTTTTTTCAATATTTTACTATTATGAATGTTAATTATAACTCCCCCTGCCATACATACCTTTTATAAGATTGAGGAGATTTCCTTCTATTTTTGGTTTGTACTTTTTCTTTCTTTTTTTTTAACTGAGACCCTTGGGAATGGATATTTTTGTTTTGTTAATACTTTTTTTTAGGATGGGTATGGTGGCTTACACGTATAATCCCAACACTTTGGGAGGCCAAGGTGGGAGAATTGCTTGAGGACAGGAATTCACAAGCAGCCCGGGAACATAGGAGACACTATCACCCCCACCTCCCCCCAAAAAGCCAGGCATGATCGCAAGTGCCTTTAGTCCGATCTACTCAGGAGGCTGAGGTGAGAGGATCACTTGAACCCAGGAGGTTGAGGCTGCAGTGAACCATGATTATGCCACTGCACAGCCACCTGGGTGACAGAGTGAGACCCTGTCTGAAAAGAAAAAAAAGTTTTTTAAAATTAATTTCTTTTGAATTTTGTCCAATGCTTTTTTTTGCGTTTATTAAAATTGTATATTTTTCTCCTTTGTTCTGCTAATATGGTGAGTATCATTGATTTTTGAATGTTAAACCAATCTTGAATTCTTACTTTGTCATTATTTATTATCCTTTTTAAAAATATTATATTGTTGGATTTGATTTACCAATGTTTTGTGAAGGATATTTGTATCTGTTTCTATGAGGGATATTCAAACTGCAGAATACCAAAGAAAAATAGAATGTTTTGAAAGAAACCAGAGGAAAAAATCCACCTTATCTACAGAGGAATAAGGTTAAGAATTACATTGAATTCTTTTCACAAACAAGCAGACAGTGGAGAGAAATAGTTTACATTTTGAAAGAAAAAAACCCTACCAACTTAGAATTCTGTATCCGGCAAAATTATCCTTCAAAGTGAAGGCAAGATAATGACTTTCTCAGACAAGCAAAAACTGAGGGAATTTGTTGCTAGTCTATCTGCTTTGCAAGAAATTTCAGAAGTTATTTGGAGAGCAAGAAAAGGGTATAGGTCAGAAACTCAGATCTACATAGAGAAAGAAAGAGTGTTACAGAAAGAATGAATGGAGGTAAAAAAAAAAAAACCTTTTATTTTTCTTATTTTTAGATGATTTAATAGATAACTATTCATTTAACATAATAGCAACAATGTATTTGGTGAATATAGCTTATGGATAAGTGAAATGAATGACAGCACTGTTACAGGGGACAGAAGAGAGAAATTGGGAATAGTCTGCTATAAGGATATCTGAATTTGAAGTGACATGGAAAAAGAGGAGAGAGTATAATCATATAAAATGCTCAATTAGGACTAGAGCCTGTAATCCCTAGAGTCTCCCAGCCCTTTGGGAGGCCAAGGTGGGAGGATCATTTGCAGCTAGGAGTTCAAGACCAGTCTGAGCAACATAGTAAGACCTCCATCTCTACACAAAGTAAAAAAAATTAGCTGCACTTAGTGACTTGTACCTGTAGTCCTAACTGCACTGGAGACTGAGATGGGAGAATTGCTTGAGTCTAGGAGTTTGAGGCTGTGGTGAGCTATGCCCCCACCACTGTACTTCAGCCTTTGTGACAGAGCAAGACCTTGTCTCAAAAAAGAAAAGAAAAAAAAGACCAGAGAAGGCAGAAAAGAGGTTAAGTTTTTTTTTAAAAAGAAAAAACAGGTGCAGCACATAGAAAATGGTTACAAATATGGTAGATCTTAATCCAAATACATCAATAATCACTTTAAATGTGATTGTTGTAAATACATCAAGAGACTGACAGAGTGGGTAGAAAAATGACCCAATTATATTTTGTTTACAAAAATCCCAATTTAAATATTAAGACACAGAAAAATTAAAAGTAAGGAGATAAAGATATGCCGTACTAACACAAATCAAAAGAAAGCTGTGGTAGCACACTTTATCTTCAGACAAAGCAGACTTCAGAACAAGAAAAACTATCAGGAATAAAGAAGAACATGACATGATAACTGGGTCAGTCTGTAAGAAGACATAAGTATCCTTAATATTTATGTGCCTTATAACAAAGTGTCAAATTGCATTAGGTAAAAACTGATAGAACTACAAGGAGAAACAAACAAATCCACTATTATTGTTGGAATCTTTAACACACATTTATCAGTAAAAGACAGGTTCAGCAGTTAGAAAATTAGCAAGGGTATAGTTGAACTGAATAGCACTCTCAGCTAACTAGATCTAATTGACATTGTCTTAGTCTTTTGAGCTGCTGTAACAAAAATACCAAAAACTGGGTGACTTTTAAACAACAAACATTTATTTCTCGCAATTCTAGGGGGCAGAGAAGTCCAGGATCAAGGCACTAGCATATTTGGTGTCTGTTGAGGGCCCATTCCTCATACACAGCACCTTCTCTATGTGTCATCATGGTGGAAGGGCAAGGCGGCTGTCTGGGATCTCCTTTATGAGGGTACTAATCCCATCTATAAGAGCTCTGCCTTTATAACCTTCATCTCCTAAAGAGCCCCACCTCTAGTACCATAACCTTGTGGGTTAGTATTTCAACATATGAACTTTGGGGAAACACAACACTGAGATCAAAGCCGATATTTAGAGAATACTTCATTCAATACAGAGTACACATTCTTCTTAAGCTCACATAGAGCATTCACCTAGGTAGATCACATTCAGGGCATCAAAACCAACAAAATTAGAAAAATAGAAACCTTACGAAACATGCTGTCAGACCACAGTAAAATTAAACTAGAAATAAATAACAGATAGTGGAAAAATTCCAAAATATTTGTAGATGAAACAACATACTTACAAATAACACATGGGTCAAAGAATCAGTCTCAAGAGAAATTAAAAATATTTTGAGGTAAATTAAAATAAAAATGCAACTTATCAAAATTTGTGGGATGCGGTGAAAACAATTTATAGCATTAAATGCATATATTAAAAAAGAAATCTCTAAATAAATTATCTAAATTTCCACCTTAGGAAACTGAGAAAGAGGAACAATATAAACCTAAAACAAATAGAAGAAAAGAAATAACAAAAGAGCAGAAATCAATGACATTGAAAATAGGAAAACAGTAGAGAAAATCAATGAAACCAAAGGTAGCTCTTTGAAAAGATTAATAAAATTGATAAGCCTCCAGATAGTCTAACCAAAGAAAACAGAAGACACACATTACTAACATAAAAAAATGAAAGTGGGACCAACTATACTGATTCCATGAATATTAAAAGAAAAATAAAGGTAATTATAAACACTCAGTGCCCACAAATTTGATAACATATGAAATAGACCAATTCCTTGGAAGATCTAATCTACTAAAACTCACACAAGGAGCAATAGATAATCTGAATAGGCCCCCATATATAAAAGAAATTGAGTCAATAATAACTCTCCAAATACAAAGTACCAGGCACAGATGGTTTCACTGGTAAATTCTACCAGTGAAAAAAGAAAAAAATCATACTAATTCTCAACAATCTCTTCCAGAAAATAGAAGCAAAAGGAACACTTCCTAACTTATTCTATGTGGCCAGCACTAAGATGTCACTTCTTCCCAACTTGATCTATGGAGTCAATGCAATCCCAGTCAAAAGCCCACCATTATTTTGTGGCTATCAGGAAACTGATTCTAAAGTTTACATGGAAGGGCAAAAACCCAGAATAGCTAACACATTATTGAAGGAGAATAAGAGAGTTGGAGACTGACACTGCCTGGCTTCATAAACTACCATAACCAATACAGTATGGTATTGGCAAAAGAAGAGACAAATAAATCGATGAAACAGGATAGAGAGCTGAGAAATAGAACTACACAAATACAATCAACTAATCTTTGGCAAAAGGTGCAAAGACAATTCAATAAAGAGACAGTCTTTTCAAAAAATGCTGCTGGAACTTGGTAACTTGATATCTACCTGCAAAAGAATGAATTTAGATACTGACCTTATACTTTCCACAAAAATTAACTGATAGTGGATCATAGACTGAAATGTAAAATGCAAAACTGTAAAACTTTTAGATGATATTATCAAAGAAAATCTAGGTGGCCTTGGCTCTGGCTGTGATTTTTTAGATACAGCACCAAAAAACAGAATCCATGAGAGGAAAATTGTTAAGCTGAACTTTATTAAGATTAAAAACTTTTCTGCAGATGACATTAAGAAAAAAAAAGCCAGAAAGTGGGAGAAAATATTTGTAAAATATGTATTTGATAAAGATGTGTATCTGAAGCATATAAAGAACTTCTTTTTTTAAAAAGGAAGTGAAAACAATCATGTTAGCTAAAAGGATAACTACTTATATAATCTTAATGAGTTTTCAATTTAAACATTTTTCCAATTAGAAATAGGATTAATTTTAGGGCTTTCATATGTATTACATTTTGAAGACTTCTTAAAAAATGACATAAAGAAAATGAAAGTCAAGCCAAACTCGGGAGAACATTTTTTTTTTTTTTTTGAGATGGAGTCTCTCTCTGTTGCCCAGGCTGGAGTGCAGTGGCCTGATCTCGGCTCACTGCAAGCTCCGCCTCCCAGGTTCACACCATTCTCTTGCCTCAGCCTCCCTAGTAGCTGGGACTACAGGTGCCCACCACCACGCCCGGCTAATTTTTTGTATTTTTAGTAGAGATGGGGTTTCATCGTGTTAGCCAGGATGGTCTCGATCTTCTGACCTCGTGATCTGCCCACCTTGGCCTCCCAAAGTGCTGGGATTACAGGCATGAGCCACCGCACCTGGCCAGGAGAACATATTTTAATACATATCACCAACAAAGGATTAGTATAGAACATATGCAATGATATATAAATCTATAAGATAGATGACCACACAATTGAAAAATACGCAAAAGATATGAACTGGTGTTTCACAAAAGAGAAAATATGTGTGGTGTATAACCATAAGAAGAGACGCTCTGTCTCACTGGTAATCACGGAAATACCGGGTAGAACCACAGTTAGATCTTTATACCCACTAGGTTGCCGAAAGTGAACAACTCTGACCATATAAAGCATTGCAGAGGATGAGAACAAATGGGAAATCTTCTATATTGCTGGTGAGAAAGTACATTGTATAGCCACGTTGGAAAAATGTTTGGCATTATCTTTAATACTTTTTGATACACAAAGCGATTTTTATGAGATGTTCATAAGTATTTATATTAACAAAAACTGGAAACAATCCATCAGGGAAATAATGGAATATAGTATAGCAGAGAAAATGAATAAACTCCAATTATGTGCTATAACATGGATGACTCTTAGAAACATCATACTGAGTAAAAATAGCACGTTGCAGAACCTTCATATAAGGAACTCTTAGAATACAGCAGTAAGAAGACAAACAGCCCAATTACAAAATGGGCAAAAGATCTGAATAGACATCTCACTAAAGAAGAAATGGCAAAGAAACATGAATAGATGCTCAACATCATATGTCACTAGGGAATGCAAATTAAAACCACAGTGAGATACCACTATACACTTATTAGGATGGCTAAAAAACAAAAAGATAAAAAACAAGCCACCTCAACAAACAGCAACACAAAACCTTGACAATGCCAGATGCTGGCGAAGATGTGTCACAAAAGGAACTCTTATTCATTGTTCATTGGAATGCAAAATGGTACAGCCAGTTTGGAAAACAGTTTGGCAGTTTCTTACAAAACTAAACATACTCTTAAAATATGATTTAGCAATTGCATCCCTGGTTATGTACCCAAATGGGTTGAAGATTTATGTTCATATAAACACATGCAGATGAATAGCAGCTTATTCATAATTGCCAAAACTTGGAAGAAATCAAGATATCCTTCAGCAGGTAAATGAATAAACTGTGGCACATCCAGATAATGGAATATTATTGTGTTAAAAATAAATGAGCTATCAAGCCATAAAAATATATGGAGGAAACTTAAATGCATATTACTGAGTGAAAGAAGCCATTCTGCAAAGACTTTATGATTCCAACATATGGCATTTTGGAAAAAGCAAAAAACTATGGAGACAGTAAAATGATCAGTGGTTGCTAGGGGTTAGGAGGGATGGAGAAATGAATAGGCAAAGCTCAGGGGATTTTTAGGGCAGTGAAGTGATTCTGTATGATACTGTAATGGTGGATACATGACATTAAGCAGTGTGAAAATACATAGAAATGTAGAACATACAGTAAACTCTAATGTAAACTATGGACTTTGGTTTATAATAATATGTCAATATTGGTTCATCAGTTGTAACAAACATACACATGAATGCAAGATGTTAATAATAGGGGAAACTGTGAGCTGGGTTAGTGAGATATATGAGAACTTTCTTTCTCGTCTGACCAATTTTCTGTAAACCTAAAACATTTATTTAAAAAAATCTACTAATTTAAAAACAATGTAATAGATTATTTTTTCTTTCATAGTTTTGTAACAATACATAGTAAATTTTTTATTTAAGAAGTGCCAGAAAACAGATATATAGTACAAAATATATACTAACAAAAGCAATTTATGGTCATTGGCTTTTAAAGTAAAATTTTATTTAAATAGACTCTTCTAAACTGTAAGTATAAAAAGTATAAATTAGTGGAAAATTTTGAGATTACATATATGCCATGAACATTATAGTATGTGAAATTCTCTAAATTAAAAGTCTAAAATCTGAAAAATTGTTTAAGATGAGTTTTAGCTTAACCAAGGAGTTAGCTTAACCAAGGAGTTAAGCTAAAATACTGTTTCTGTGAGCGTGGTCCACTATGTATTCATGGACCATAAAGACTCTCCTGGTCTGTCATGTACTAATTTTAAAATGTGGCCTGGCACGGTGGCTCATGCCTGTAATCCCAGAACTTTGGGAGGCCGAGGTGGGCGGATCATGAGGTCAGGAGATTGAGAGCATCCTGGCCAACATGGTGAAACCCCGTCTCTACCAAAAATACAAAAATTAATTGGGCGTGGTGGCATGTGCCTGTAATCCCAGCTACTCTGGAGGCTGAGGCAGGAGAATTGCTTGAACCAGGGAGTCGGAGGTTGCAGTGAACTGAGATGGTGTCACTGTATTCCAGCCTGGTGACATAGCAAGACTCCGTCTCAAAAAAAAAGCAAGACTTCTTTCTTTGTGTCACAGATTAGTAATATATTTTCTCGGATGCCAATATGGCATTTCAGAATTCTGGAAAAATACAAAAAAGTAATAGGATAAATTCTTTTTTTTTTTTTTTTTAATGAGACAGGGTCTCACTCTGTCACCCAGGTTGGAGTGCAGTGGTGTGATCATAGCTCACTGCAGCCTTGAACTCCTGGGCTCAAGTGATCCTCCTGCCTCAGTCTCTCAAGTAGGTGTATGCCACCATGCCTGGCCAGAAAAAAGTTCTTTACTAGGCGTAATCGAGGAACAGATGAGCGAATTAGCTAGCTAGTACTATTGATTTCATCTAAAACCTAGAGATAAAAAACATGACAGAGCCAGTGAAGGGGCGTGTAAGAAAGATGAGCAATGCTAACATATTTCTAGTACGAGTTTCAGAACAAGAGAATGAAGAAAATTTAGAAAAAGCAATATTCTAAACAAAGATAACTAAAAATTTTCCAGAATTGAGAAAAGATTTATTCCATATCAAAAGTATGCTTTGAGTACTGAGCAGGATAAATAAAAAATAGTTTTAGGACTGTGAATTGCAGAACTCAGGCTCAATTTTTGTTAAGCCTGCCTGTAAATGTCTTCAGGCTCCATTTCATTCTTTTGCCCTTTATGTCACCTTTCCTGTTTCCTCTTTTTCCTTAAGCCATGTTGTCTGGATTTCGATCTGGCTCCACTGAGCCTAATCTTCACTTCCCAGTTTCATTTAATAAAGTTGTCAAAATCCTTTCTGGGTGGAATGCTGGGAAGATTGATTTAGCTGGGATCAAGTATGGGCACTTAGTTCTCTTGTGTCTTACCTTTACCAGCCCCTCCCCAAGTTATAGGGAACCAAACGTCAGTCCTTTCACTGCCAGCTCAGGAAGTTATATCTAATCCCTACCATCTGCATCCTAGAATCCCCGTGTCAATGTGCGTGGAAGAAATAGACAAGTCCCCATGAGGTTTTGGGTGAATTCTCCCTTCACTCAATTCCTATATTCTATAGAAAATTCCTTTCCTTCTCTGACCACCTCTTCTCTTACTGCCCATCCCCAGAGGTTACAACCTTTTACCTTTACTTAAGAAGCACCTCTTTGTGGTCATCATTCCTGTGTAGGGAGATGGTTTATTATTAGAAAAGGGGAACAGTGATTTGGACAGATATGAATAAGGCCCCTTCAGCAGGGTCTCGTGATCAAATATTTGTCTCATAGTAACTGTCCCTCAACAGGTTCATCATAGTAAAACTGAAGAATATGAGTAATGAAGTAATGAGGGGAACATAATATGATTAATTTTGGACTAGCAGAAGGCTTCTTAGCAATGATAATAGATGCTAGAAGACAAACAGTAACTTTTAAATGCTGAAGGATACAAGTATTAGCCTAAAATTTCTTAAATTGATTTTTAATTATTATGGATATATATCAGCCTAGAATTTTATTCTTAGTTTTATGCCATCATTCAAGAGTGATGACAGGGCTAAGTGCAGTGGCTCATGTCTATAATCCCAGTGATTTGGGAGGTTGAGATGGGAAGAGTGCTTGAGGCCAGGAGTTTGAACCCAGCCTGGGCAACATAGCAAAACTCTGTCTCTCTTTTAAAAACAAAGCTAGTCATGGTGGCTTCCAGCACTTTGGGAGGTCAAGGGAGAAGTATTGGTTGAGCCCAGGAGTTTGAGACCAGCCTGGGCAACAAGTGAGTCCTTGTCACCACACACACACACACAAAATTAGCCAAGCATGGCGTTATGTGCCTGTAGTCCTAGCTACTTGGGAGGCTCAGGTGGGAAGATTGCTTGAGCCTGAAAAGTTCAAGGCTACAGTGATATATTGAGCCAAGATGACCCCATTGCACTTCAGCCTGGGTGATACAGTGAGAGCCTGTCTCTAAATAAAAGAAGAGAGATGACAATATGTAGCACTTTTGAGACATACAAACTCAAAATCACGTATTATCTATAGACTCTAAAACTATTTAAAAAGTAATATACTCTAGCAAGAAGAAAGATGAACTCAGAGTGAAGGTGTGAAATACAAAAGAAAATGGTTAGAACAAACATTGATAAAATATAGTGGTAAATTTAATAAATTTTGACTTAAAATCAGATTATTTTGTGTTAAAATCATATTTTGTGATTTTATATAAATATTTTATGTAATATTACATAAATATTATATTATGTTAAAATATAAAGCTCTAAAACTCTGCATTCTTCTTGGCCTTTTGGCTAAGATCAAATGTAAAACTTTAGACAGCAATAACAAGTTGAAGAAGTTGCATTTCATTTTATTTTTTATTTCAATAGTTTTTGGGGAACATGGTTTTTTGTTACATGGATAAGTTACTTAGTGGTAATTTCTGAGATTTTGGTGCACCCATCACCCAAGCAGTGTACACTGTACCCAATGAGTAGTGCTTTATCATCCCTCACCCTCCTACCCGCTTCCCCTAGTCCCCAAAGTCCATTGTATAATTCTTATGCCTTTGTATCCTCATAGCTTATTTCCCACTTATGAGTGAAAATATAAGATGTTTGGTTTTCCATTCCTGAGTTACTTCATTTAGAATAATGGTCTCCAACTCAATCCAGTTTGCTGTGAATGCCATCATTTCATTCCTTTTTTGGCTAAGTCGTTATTCCATGGTGTATATATACCATATTTGCATTTTCTTTATGTACTTGTTGGCTGATGGGTGTTTGGACTGGTTTCATATTTTTACAATAGCAAATTATGCTGCTATAAACATGTGCTCGCAAGTGTCTTTTTCATATAATGACTTCTTTTCCTCTGGGTAGATACCCAATAGTGGGATTGCTGGATCAAATAGTAGATCTACTTTTAGTTCTTTAAGGAATCGCCATACTGTTTTCCACAGTGGTTGTACTAGTTTACATTCCCACCAGCAGTGTATGTGTTCCCTTTTCACTGCTTCCATGCCAACATCTGTTATTTTTTGAGTTTTTAAAATTATGGTCATTCTTGCAGGAGTAAGGTGGTAGCTCACTGAGGTTTTAATTTGTATTTCCCTGATAATTAGTGATATTGAGCCATTTGTATATCTTCTTTTGAGAATTGTCTATTCACATCTTTAGCCCAGTTTTTGATGTGATTATTTGTTTCTTTCTTGCTGATTTGTTTGAGTTCTTTGTAGATTCTGGATATCAGTCCTTTGTTGGATGCATAGTTTGTGAATATCTTCTCCTATTCTGTGGGTTGTCTATTGTGCATAAGTCAATGTCTAGAAGAGTTTTACCAATGTTATCTTCTAGAATTTTTATGGTTTCAGGTCTTAGATTTAAGTCTTTGATCCACCTGGGGTTGATTTTTGTATAAGGTGAGTGATGGGATCTAGTTTCATTCCTCTACATGTGGCTTACCAATTATCCCAGCACTATTTGTTAAAAAAGATGTCCTTTGCTCACTTTATGTTTTTGTTTGCTTTGTCAAAGATCAGTTGTCCATTAAGTACTTGGCTTTATTTCTGGGTTCTCTATTTTGTTTCATTGGTCTACGTACCTATTTTTATACCAGTACCATGCTGTTTTAGTAACTGTAGCCTTGTAGTATAGTTTGAAGTCAGTTAAAGTGATACTTCCATATTTGTTCTTTTTGCTTAGTATTGCTTTGGCTATGCAAGGTCTTTTTAGGTTCTACATGAATTTTAAGAGTGCTTTTCCTAGTTCTGTGAAGAATAATGATGGTACTTTGATGCTAATTGCATTGAATCTGTAGATTGCTTTTGGCTGTATGGTCATTTTCACAGTATTGATTCTATCCATCCATGAGCATGGAATGTGTTTCCATTGTTTATGTTATTGATAATTTCTTTCAGCAGTGTTTTGTAGTTTTCCTTGTAGAGATCTTTCACCTCCTTGGTTAGGTATATTTTTAGGCATATTTTTTTTTGCAGCTGTTGTAAAAGGGATTGAATTCTTGATTTGTTTCTCAGCTCAGTAATTGTTGGTATATAGCAGTGCTAATGATTTGTGTACATTAATTTTGTATTCTGAAGCTTTACTGAAGTCATTTATCAGATCTATGAGCTTTTTGGATGAATCTTTGGGATTTTCTAGGTATATGATCATATAATCTGTGAACAATGACAGTGTGACTTCCTCTTTACCAATTTGGATGCCCTTTTTTCTTTCTCTTGTCTGATTGCTCTGGCTAGGACTTCCAGTACTATATTGAATAGAAGTGGTGAGAGTGGGCATCCTTTTCTTGTTCCAGTTCTCAGGGGGAATGCTTTCAAGTTTTCCCTGTTCAGTATAATGTTGGCTGTGGGTTTGGAATAGATGGCTTTTATTACTTTGAGGCAAGTCCCTTCTATGCCAATTTTACTGAGGGTTGTAATCATAAAGGGATGCTGGATTTTGTCAAATGCTTTTTCTACATCTATTGAGATGATCATATGATTTTTGTTTTTAGTTCTGCTTATGTGATATATCACATTTATTGACTTGCATCTGTCAAAGCATCTCTACATTCCTGTTATCAAACCCAGTTGATCATGGTGTATTATCTTTTTGATATGCTGTTGGATTCAGTTAGCTAATATTTTGTTGAGGATTTTTGCATCTATGTTCATCAGGGATATCAGTCTGTAGCTTTCTTTTTTTGTTTTGTTTTTTCCTGGTTTTGGAATTAGGGTGATACTGGCTGCATGGAATGATCTTTAGGGAAGATCCCCTCTTTCTGTATTTTTTTTGGGAATAGTTTCAGTAAGCTTGGTACTGATTTTTCTTTGAATGTCTGATAGAATTTATCCGTGAATTCATTTGGTCCTGGACTTTCTTTTTGTAGGCAGTTTTAAAAATTACTCTTTTAATCTCGCTGTTATTGGTTTGTTCAGTTTCTATTTCTTCATGATTTAATCTAGGAGGGTTGTATATTTCCAGGAATTTATCCATCTCTTCTAAATTTTCTGGTTTGTATGCATAAGGTGTTCATAGTAGCCTTGAATGATCTTTTGCATTTCTTTGATATTGGTTGTAATATCTCTTGTTTCATTTCTAATTGAGCTAATTTGGATCTTCTCTCTTCTTTTCTTGGTTAATCTTGCTAATGTTCTATCAATTTTATTTATCTTTTCAAAGAACCAGCTTTTTGTTTCATTTATCTTTTGTATTTTTTTCTCTTTCAATTTCATTTAATTCTGCTCTGATCTTGGTTATTTCTTTTCTTCTGGGTTGGGGTTTGGTTTGTCCCTGTTTCTCTAGTTCCTTGAAGTGTGGCCTTAGATTATCTACTTGTGCTCTTTCAGACTTTTTGATGTAGGCATTTAATACTATGAACTTTTCTCTTAGCCCTGCTTTTGCTGTATCCCAGAGGCTTTTTTATGTTATGTCACTATTACCATTCAGCTCAAATAATTTTTAAATTTGTATTTTGATTTCATTGTTGGCCCAAAGATTATTCAAGAGCAGATTATTTAATTTCCATGTGTTTGGGTGGTTTTGAGGGTTCCTTTTGGAGTTAATTTCCAGTTTTATTCCACTGTGATCTGAGATGATAGTTGATATAATTTTGATTTTCTTAAATTTATTGAGACTTTTGTGACCTGTCATTTGGTCTATCTTGGAGAATATTCACGTGCTGAAGAAAAGAATATGTATTCTGCAGTTGTTGGATTGAATGTTCTGTAAATATCTATGAAGTCCATTTGTTCTAGGATATAGTTTAAGTCCATTATTTGTTGATTTTCTGTGTTGATGTCCGGTCTACTGCTGTCAGTGGAGTATTGAAGTCCCCCACTATTATTGTGTTGCTGTCTGTCTCATTTCTTAGGTTTAGTAGTAATTGTTTTATAAATTTGGGAGCTCTAGTGTTAGGTGCATATGTATTTAGGCTTGTGATATTTTCCTGTTGGACTATTTTTTTTATCATTATATAATGTCCCTCTTTGTCTTTTTATACTGTTGTTGCTTTAAAACCTATTTTGTCTGATATAAAAGTAGCTACTCTTGCTCACTTTTGGTTTTCATTTGCATGGAATATCCTTTTTTACCCCTTTACCTTTAGATTAGGTGAGTCCTTATGTGTTGGGTGAGTCTCTTGAAGACAGCAGGTACTTGATTGGTGGATTTTTATCCATTCTGCTATTCGCTATTCTATACCTTTTAAGTGGAACATTTAGGCCATTTACCTTCAACGTTAGTATTGAGATGTTATGTACTGTTCTATTCATCACATTAATTGTTGCCTTAAAACCTTTTTTTTTTCTGTTGTGTTATTGCTTTTCAGATCCTGTGAAATTTATGCTTTAAGGAGGTTCTATTTTGGTGTATTTTGAGGTTCTTTTTCTTCAAGATTTAGAACTCCTTTTGGGATTTCTTGGAGTGCTGGCTTAGAAGTGGCAAATTCTCTCAGCATTTGTTTGTCTGAAGAAGGCTTTATCTCACCTTCATTCATGAAGCTAGTTTTCCTGGATACAAAATTCTTGGTTGACAATTATTTTGTCTCAGGAGGCTAAATATGGGACCTCAATTCTTTCTGGCTTTGTAAGGTTTCTGCTGAGAAGTCTTCTGTTAATCTGATAGGTTTTCCTCTATAGTCCACCTGATGCTTTTGTCTCACAGCTCTTAAGATCATTTTGTCCGTCTTGACTTTAGATAGCCTGATGAATATATGCCTAGGTGATGATCTTTCTGCAATGTATTTCCCAGGTGTTCTTTGAGCTTTTTGTGGTTGGATGTTTAGACTGCTAGCAGGGCCAGGGAAGTTTTCCTCAATTATACCCTCAAATAAGTTTTCCAAACTTCTAGATTTATTTTCTTCTCCAGGAATACCAATTATTCTTAGGTTTGGTCATTTAAGATAATCCCAAATGTTTTGGGGGCTTTATTCATTTTTTTTCCTTCTTTTTTCTTTGTCTCTGTCTGATTGGGTTAATTCAAAAGCCTTGTCTTTGAGCTCTGAAGTTCTTTCTTCTACTTGTTCTAGTCTATTGTTGAAACTTTCCAGGCATTTTGTATTTCTCTAAGTGTGTCTTTCATTTCCAGAAGTTGTGATTATTTTTTCTTTTTGATATCTATTTCTTTGGAGAATTTTTCACCCATAGTCTGTATTTTTTAAATATAATTTTTAAGTTGGTTTTCACCTTTCTTTGGTATCTCCTTGAGTAGCTTAATAATCAACCTTCTGAATTCTTTATTTGGCAATTCAGAGATTTCTTCTTGGTTTGGATTTATTGCTGGGGATCTTTTGGGGGTGTTATAGAACCCTATTTTGTCATATTACCAGAAGTACTTTTCTAGTTCCTTCTCATTTGGGTAGACTATTTCAGGCTGGTATAGGCAGTGGAGTTGGTATTATCTTCTTCCTGGGATCAGGGTTATTCTGTAATGAGTTGTTGTAATGGCCTGAGCTGGTTGGCCTCCAGCCAGAAGGTGGCAGTTTCAGGAGAACACTAGCTGCTGTAGTGGTAGGGGGCTCTAAGCTTGCCCTAACATGTCCAGGGTAAGTATTTTGGTTTCTTAGGTGATGGGCTCCCAGGAGTTTCTGTTTTGTGTTTGGCTACCAGGGTGAGTAGGGAAATACCATCAGGTGGGGGCAGGATTAGGTGGGTCTGGGCTCAGACTCTCCTTGGGTGGGGCCTGCCATGGCCACTGTAAGGGTTGGGGGGTGATTCTCTGGTAAATGGGGTTATGTTCTAGAGGGAATTATGGCTGCCTTTGCTGTGTCCAGGCAAGTGGGGGATAGTGGTAGCAAGTGGCCTCAGCCAGCTCCCACATAGTTGGAAAGGCTAGTCTCGCTCCATGGTGCCATGCGGAAACCTTACCCCAGGCCATGAGCTACCCTGCTAAGAAACAACCTGGCTTTCAGACCTCGCCCTTTCCAGTCTGCCTACTCTGTCTGCAGCAGCTCCTACACTCCTGCACTCACTCGTATCCACAGCCACTCCCACTCGTCCCTCAGACTCTGCTCAAAAAAATTTGTGCCCAGTTGAACCCACTACCAATTTCAGTTGGAAACTTCCTTCACCCTGTGAGCCCCTCCCCCACAATTCCACTGACTGCCTTCCCCAAGGGTCCCTGTAAGATATAGTCAGGGATGGCTTCCCTGGGCTCAAGCTGGGGATTGGGAGTGCATGCAAGGCACTTCCTGCTGCTACTTCTATTTTTATATTTTTCATGACTCCCTGAATCCATTTTATCTCTAGATAAAGTTAAGTCCTTCTCCTGTGATTTGAATTTTAAGAGTCCCCAGTGGGGATGTGGGTTCAGAGGTAGGTCCCCTGCCTCACATTTTGGGAACTCACAGTTTTCCACCTGTTTCATGGAACTTACAGCAGCATGTCACTTCTTTCAAAGAATCTGTGAATTCTTTTGGTTTTTCTAGTACATTTCTTCTGTGGTTCTTGGAGCAAAAGATCAGGGTGTGAGTCTCCATACACTGTTTTGTTTGTCCATGTGGGAGCTGCATGTTAGCCCTGTCTCCTATATGCCATCTTTCCCGCTTCTCCAGAAGTTGCCTTTTATTGGGTAAAGCATGACAAGAGTCATGCTATTTAAGGAGGGGGATATATATACTGAATTCCTTTAGATATTTTTGTAATATTTATAGTCAAGTATATTAAACAACATTAAGGGTAACCATTAAATAAATGGACATACTATCTATAGCATTCAAATTAGCAGAGAGGGAAAGGGGGAGGGGCATAGAAATCATATCAGTCTCAAGAAGATAGGAAAGGAGGATAAAACTAAAGAGCTTCGAGGGGGAGGAGCCAAGATGGCCGAATAGGAACAGCTCCGGTCTACAGCTCCCAGCGTGAGCGACACAGAAGACGGGTGATTTCTGCATTTCCATCTGAGGTACCGTGTTCATCTCACTAGGGAGTGCCAGACAGTGGGCGCAGGTCAGTGGGTGAGTGCACCATGCGCCAGCCGAAGCAGGGGCGAGGCATTGCCTCACTCGGGAAGCGCAAGGGGTCAGGGAGTTCCCTTTCCAGGGGTGACAGACAGCACCTGGAAAATCGGGCCACTTCCACCCAAATACTGTGCTTTTCCGACGGGCTTAGGAAACGGTGCCCCAGGAGAGTATAGCCCGCACCTGGCTCAGAGGGTCCTACACCCACGGAGTCTCGCTGACTGCTAGCACAGCAGTCTGAGATCAAACAGCAAGTTGGCAGCGAGGCTGAGGGAGGGGCGCCCGCCATTGCCCAGGCTCGCTTAGGTAAACAAAGCAGCCTGGAAGCTTGAAATGGGTGGAGCCCACCACAGCTCAAGGAGGCCTGCCTGCCTCTGTAGGCTCCACCGCTGGGGCCAGGGCACAGACAAACAAAAAGACAGCAGTAACCTCTGCAGACTTAAATGTCCCTGTCTGACAGCTTTGAGGAGAGCAGTGGTTCTCCCAGCACACAGCTGGAGATCTGAGAACGGGCAGACTGCCTCCTCAAGTGGGTCCCTGACCCCTGACCCCCGAGCAGCCTAACTGGGAGGCACCCCCCAGCAGGGGCAGACTGACACCTCACACGGCTGGCCAGGTGCTCCAACAGACCTGCAGCTGAGGGTCCTGTCTGTTAGAAGGAAAACTAACAGAAAGGACATCCACACCAAAAACCCATCTGTACATCACCATCATCAAAGACCAAAAGTAGATAAAAACCACAAAGATGGGAAAAAAACAGAGCAGAAAAACTGGAAACTCTAAAAAGCAGAGTACCTCTCCTTCTCCAAAGGAACGCAGTTCTTCACCAGCAACGGAACAAAGCTGGACGGAGAATGACTTTGACGAGCTGAGAGAAGAAGGCTTCAGACGATCAAATTACTCCGAGCTACGGGAGGATATTCAAACCAAAGGCAAAGAAGTTGAAAACTTTGAAAAAAATTTAGAAGAATGTATAACTAGAATAACCAACACAGAGAAGTGCTTAAAGGAGCTGATGGAGCTGAAAACCAAGGCTCGAGAACTACGTGAAGAATGCAGAAGCCTCAGGAGCCGGTGCGATCAAATGGAAGAAAGGGTATCAGCCCTGGAAGATGAAATGAATGAAATGAAGCGAGAAGGGAAGTTTAGAGAAAAAAGAATAAAAAGAAACGAGCAAAGCCTCCAAGAAATGTGGGACTATGTGAAAAGACCAAATCTACGTCTGATTGGTGAACCTGAAAGTGACGGGGAGAATGGAAACAAGTTGGAAAACACTCTGCAGGATATTATCCAGGAGAACTTCCCCAATCTAGCAAGGCAGGCCAACATTCAGATTCAGGAAATACAGAGAACGCCACAAAGATATTCCTCGAGAAGAGTAACTCCAAGACACATAATTGTCAGATTCACCAAAGTTGAAATGAAGGAAAAAATGTTAAGGGCAGCCAGAGAGAAAGGTCGGGTTACCATCAAAGGAAAGCCCATCAGACTAACAGTGGATCTCTCGGCAGAAACCCTACAAGCCAGAAGAGAGTGGGGGCCAATATTCAATATTCTTAAAGAAAAGAATTTTCAACCCAGAATTTCATATCCAGCTAAACTAAGCTTCATAAGTGAAGGAGAAATAAAATCCTTTACAGACAAGCAAATGCTGAGAGATTTTGTCACCACCAGGCCTGCCCTACAAGAGCTCCTGAAGGAAGCACTAAACATGGAAAGGCACAACCGGTACCAGCCACTACAAAATCATACCAAAATGTAAAGATCATCAAGACTAGGAAGAGACTGCATCAACTAATGAGCAAAATAACCAGCTAACATCATCATGACAGGATCAAATTCACACATAACAATATTAACTTTAAATGTAAATGGACTAAATGCTCCAATTAAAAGACACAGACTGGCAAATTGGATAAAGACTCAAGACCCATCAGTGTGCAGTATTCAGGAAACCCATCTCACGTGCAGAGACACACATAGGCTCAAAATAAAAGGATGGAGGAAGATCTACCAAGCAAATGGAAAACAAAAAAAGGCAGGGGTTGCAATCCTAGTCTCTGATAAAACAGACTTTAAACCAACAAAGATCAAAAGAGACAAAGAAGGCCATTACATAATGGTAAAGGGATTAATTCAACAAGAAGAGCTAACTATCCTAAATATATATGCACCCAATACAGGAGCACCCAGATTCATAAAGCAAGTCCTGAGTGACCTACAAAGAGACTTAGACTCCCACACATTAATAATGGGAGACTTTAACACCCCACTGTCAACATTAGACAGATCAGTGAGACAGAAAGTCAACAAGGATACCCAGGAATTGAACTCAGCTCTGCACCAAGCAGACCTAACAGACATCTACAGAACTCTCCACCCCAAATCAACAGAATATACATTTTTTTCAGCACCACACCACACCTATTCCAAAATTGACCACATACTTGGAAGTAAAGCTCTCCTCAGTAAATGTAAAAGAACAGAAATTAAAACAAACTATCTCTCAGATCACAGTGTAATCAAGCTAGAACTCAGGATTAAGAATCTCACTCAAAACCACTCAACTACATGGAAACTGAACAACCTGCTCCTGAATGACTACTGGGTACATAACGAAATGAAGGCAGAAATAAAGATGTTCTTTGAAACCAACGAGAACCAAGACACAACATACCAGAATCTCTGGGATGCATTCAAAGCAGTGTGTAGAGGGAAATTGATAGCACTAAATGCCCACAAGAGAAAGCAGGAAAGATCCAAAATTGACACCCTAACATCACAATTAAAAGAACTAGAAAAGCAAGAGCAAACACATTCAAAAGCTAGCAGAAGGCAAGAAATAACTAAAATCAGAGCAGAACTGAAGGAAATAGAGACACAAAAAACCCTTCAAAAAATAAATGAATCCAGGAGCTGGTTTTTTGAAAGGATCAACAAAATTGATAGACCGCTAGCAAGATTAATAAAGAAAAAAAGAGAGAAGAATCAAATAGACGCAATAAAAAATGATAAAGGGGATATCACCACCGATCCCACAGAAATACAAACTACCATCAGAGAATATTACAAACACCTCTACGCAAATAAACTAGAAAATCTAGAAGAAATGGATAAATTCCTCAACACATACACCCTCCCAAGACTAAACCAGGGAGAAGTTGAATCTCTGAATAGACCAATAACAGGAGCTGAAATTGTGGCAATAATCAATAGTTTACCAACCAAAAAAAGTCCAGGACCAGATGGGTTCACAGCCGAATTCTACCAGAGGTACAAGGAGGAGCTGGTACCATTCCTTCTGAAATGATTCCAATCAATAGAAAAAGAGGGAATCCTCCGTAACTCATTTTATGAGGCCAGCATCATCCTGATACCAAAGGCTGGCAGAGACACAACAAAAAAAGAGAATTTTAGACCAATATCCTTGATGAACATTGATGCAAAAATCCTCAATAAAATACTGGCAAACCGAATCCAGCAGCACATCAAAAAGCTTATCCACCATGATCAAGTGGGCTTCATCCCTGGGATGCAAGGCTGGTTCAATATACGCAAATGAATAAATGTAATCCAGCATATAAACAGAACCAGAGACAAAAACCACATGATTATCTCAATAGATGCAGAAAAGGCCTTTGACAAAATTCAACAACCCTTCATGCTAAAAACTCTCAATAAATTAGGTATTGATGGGACGTATCTCAAAATAATAAGAGCTATCTATGACAAACCCACAGCCAATATCATACTGAATGGGCAAAAACTGGAAGCATTCCCTTTGAAAACTGGCACAAGACAGGGATGCCCTCTCTCACCACTTCTATTCAACATAGTGTTGGAAGTTCTTAGAGACCTGTAAAGAGACTTAGACTCCCACACAATAATAATGGGAGACTTTAACACCCCACTGTCAACATTAGACAGATCAACGAGACAGAAAGTTATCAAGGATATCCAGGAATTGAACTCAGCTCTGCACCAAGTGGACCTAACAGACATCTACAGAACTCTCCACCCCAAATCAACATATACATTCTTCTCAGCACCACACCGCACTTATTCCAAAATTGACCACATAGTTGGAAGTAAAGCACTCCTCGGCAAATGTAAAAGAACAGAAATTATAACAAAGTGTCTCTCAGACCACAGTGCAATCAAACTAGAACTCAGGATTAAGAAACTCACTCAAAACCGCTTAACTACATGGAAACTGAACAACCTGCTCCTGAATGACTACGGGTACATAACGAAATGAAGGCAGAAATAAAGATATTCTTTGAAACCAACAAGAACAAAGACACAGCATACCAGAATCTCTGGGACACATTTAAAGCAGTATGTAGAGGGAAATTTGTAGCACTAAATGCCCACAAGAGAAAGCAGGAAACATCTAAAATTGACAACCTAACATCACAATTAAAAGAACTAGAGAAGCAAGAGCAAACACATTCAAAAGCTAGCAGAAGGCAAGAAATAACTAAGATCAGAGAAGAACTGAAGGAGGAGATAGAGAAACAAAAAACCCTTCAAAAAATAAATGAATCCAGGAGCTGGTTTTTTGAAAAGATCAACAAAATTGATAGACCGCTAGCAAGACTAATAAAGAAGAAAAGAGAGAAGAATCAAATAGACGCAATAAAAAATGATAAAGGGAATATCACCACCGATCCCACAGAAATACAAACTACCATCAGAGAATATTATAAACACCTCTACGCAGATAAACTAGAAAGTCTAGAAGAAATGGATAAATTTCTCGACACATACACCCTCCCAAGACTGAACCAGGAAGAAGTTGAATCTCTGAATAGACCAATAACAGGCTCTGAAATTGTGGCAATAATTAATAGCTTACCAACCAAAACAAGTCCAGGACCAGATGGATTCACAGCTGAATTCTACCAGAGGTACAAGGAGGAACTGGTACCATTCCTTCTGAAACTATTCCAATCAATAGAAAAAGAGGGAATCCTCCGTAACTCATTTTATGAGGCCAGCATCCTCCTGATACCAAAGCCTGGCAGAGACACAACAAAAAAAGAGAATTTTAGACCAATATCCCTGATGAACATTGATGCAAAAATCCTCAATAAAATACTGGCAAACCGAATCCAGCAGCACATCAAAAAGCTTATCCACCATGATCAAGTGGGCTTTATCCCTGGGATGCAAGGCTGGTTCAAAATATGCAAATCAATAAACATAATCCAGCATATAAACAGAACCAAAGACAAAAACCATATGATAATCTCTACAGATGCAGAAAAGGCCTTTGACAAAATTCAACAGCTCTTCATGCTAAAAACTCTCAATAAATTAGGTACTGATGGGACATATCTCAAAATAATAAGAGCTATTTATGACAAACCCACAGCCAGTATCACACTGAATGGGCAAAAACTGGAAGCATTCCCTTTGAAAACTGGCACAAGACAGGGATGCCCTCTCTCACCACTCCTATTCAACATAGTGTTGGAAATTCTAGCCAGGGCAATCAGGCAGAAGGAAATAAAGGGTATTCAATTAGGAAAAGAGGAAGTCAAATTGTCCCTGTTTGCAGATGACATGATTGTATATCTAGAAAACCCTATCGTCTCAGCCCAAAATCTCCTTAAGCTGATAAGCAACTTCAGCAAAGTCTCAGGATACATAATCAATGTGCAAAAATCACAAGCATACACCAATAACAGACAAACAGAAAGCCAAATCATGAGTAAACACCCATTCACAATTGCTTCAAAGAGAATAAAATACCTAGGAATCCAACTTACAAGGGATGTGAAGGACCTCTTCAAGGAGAACTACAAATCACTGCTCAACGAAATAAAAGAGGATACAAACAAATGGAAGAACATTCCATGCTCATGGGTAGGAAGAATCAATATTGTGAAAATGGCCATACTGCCCAAGGTAATTTATAGATTCAGTGCCATCCCCATCAAGCTACCAATGACTTTCTTCACAGAATTGGAAAAAACTACTTTAAAGTTCATATGGAACCAAAAAAGAGCCCACATTGCCAAGTCAATCCTAAGCCAAAAGAACAAAGCTGGAAGCATCATGCTACCTGACTTCAAACTATACTACAAGGCTACAGTAACCAAAACATCATGGTACTGGTACCAAAACAGAGATATAGACCAATGGAACAGAACAGAGCCCTCAGAAATAATGCCACACATCTACAACTATCTGATCTTTGACAAACCTGACAAAAACAAGAAATGGGGAAAGGATTCCCTATTTAACAAGTGGTGCTGTAAAAACTGGCTAGCCATATGTAGAAAGCTGAAACTGGATCCCTTCCTTACACCTTATACAAAAATTAATTCAAGATGGATTAAAGACTTAAATGTGAGACCTAAAACCATAAAAACCCTAGAAGAAAACCTATGCAATACCATTCACGACATAGGCATGGGCAAGGACTTCATGTCTAAAACACCAAAAGCAACGGCAACAAAAGCCAAAATTCACAAATGGGATCTAATTAAACTAAAAAGCTTCTGCACAGCAAAGGAAACTACCATCAGAGTGAACAGGCAACCTACAGAATGGGAGAAAATTTTTGCAATCTACTCATCTGACAAAGGGCTAATATCAAGAATCTACAAAGAACTTAAACAAATTTACAAGAAAAAAAAAACAACCCCATCAACAAGTGGGCGAAGGATATGAACAGACACTTCTCAAAAGAAGACATTTATGCAGCCAAAAGACACATGAAAAAATGCTCATCATCACTGGCCATCAGAGAAATGTATATCAAAACCACAATGAGATACCATCTCACACCAGTTAGAATGGTGATCATTAAAAAGTCAGGAAACAACAGGTGCTGGAGAGGATGTGGAGAAGTAGGAACACTTTTACACTGTTGGTGGGACTGTAAACTAGCTCAACCATTGTGGAAGTCAGTGTGGTGATTCCTCAGGGATCTAGAAGTAGAAATACCATTTGACCCAGCCATCCCATTACTGGGTATATACCCAAAGGATTATAAATCATGCTGCTATAAAGACGCATGCACACATATGTTTATTGCGGCACTGTTCACAATAGCAAAGACTTGGAACCAACCCAATGTTCGACAATGATAGACTGGATTAAGAAAATGTGGCACATATACACCATGGAATACTATGCAACCATAAAAAGGATGAGTTCATGTCCTTTGTAGGGAGATGGATGAAGCTGGAAACCATCATTCTCAGCAAACTATCACAAGGAGAAAAAAACAAACACCGCATGTTCTCAGTCGTAGGTGGGAACTGAACAATGAGAACACTTGGACACAGGAAGGGGAACATCACACACGAGGGCCTGTGGTGGGGTGGGGGGAGGGGGGAGGGATAGCATTAGAAGATATACCTAATGTAAATGACTAGTTAATGGGTGCAGCACACCAACATGGCACATGTATACATATGTAACAAACATGCACGTTGTGCACATGTACCCTAGAACTTAAAGTATTAAAAAAAAAAAAAAGAATGAGACTCTATGTCCAAAAAAATGTGAATGGAAAAAACATTTTTCCTTCCAGGCCTTGCCTATAAAACCTTGCACACATATTCCTCCACAGTTTACCTTTACCTGCTTGCTGGAATGATAGTGACCAAAGCGACCTTGAGAAATACATTTTAGGGATGGCCAAGGCTTCATTAGCTTAGGATCCAGACATATCTGTGACCTTGGAATACCCACCCTCATTCTTAGATGAGAAGGAAAATAAGGTATCTTATTTGATCTATTGTCTATTGCATTCTCTTTATTATAGTAGTTCAATCATTTACCCTAATCGACATCCAGTGTTTTTGGGATCTAACTAAAGCAGTTTTTTGGGGAAATTTATAGTTTAATAAATTTATTTTGAAACTATTGGAAATAAGCTGGGTGTGGTGGCTCATGCCTGTAATCCGAGCACTTTGGGAGGCTGAAGTGGGCAGATCACAAGGTCAAGAGTTCAAGACCAGCCTGGCCAACATGGTGAAACCCTGTCTCTACCAAAAATACAAAAATTAGCTGGGCATGGTAGTGCACACCTGTAGTCCCAGGTACTCAGGAGGCTGAGGCAGGAGAATTGTTGGAACCCAGCAGGTGGAGGGTGCAGTGAGCCGAGATCACGCCACTGCACTCCAGCCTGGGCAACAGAGCAAGACTCCATCTCAAAAAAAAAAAAAAAAAAAGTATTTGGCTGAAGAAGCTGGAATAAGAAGAATAGTAAATCTAAAAAAGAACTTGAAATAAATGAAGAATATAAATGAATGGGAAAGTAAGGAAGAAACAGTAGAGATCAAGAAACCAAAAGCTTGTTGTTTAAAAAAAAAAGGCCAATTTCTAGAGAGACTAATCAACAACAAAAATAATGAAGACACCATTAAACACTAGAAGAGGAAAAGGGGACATAATTAGTCTATTAGTTTGTTCTCATGCTGCTATAGGGACATACCCAAGACTGGGCAATTAATAAAGGAAAGAGGTTTAATTGACTCACAGTTCTGTGGAGCTGGTTAGGCCTCAGGAAACTTACACTTATGGCAGAAGGGGAAGCAAATATGTCCTTCTTCACATGGCAGCAGCAAGGATGTGCAGAATGAAGGGTGGGAAAACTCCCTTATAAAACTATCAGATCGTGTGAGAACTCACTATTGTGAGAACATCATGGACACAACTGCCCCCATGATTCAATTGCCTCTCACCAGGTCCCTCCCACAACAAATGGCGATTATGGGAACTACAGTTTAAGATGAAATTTGGGGTGGGGGGACACAGCCAATCTATATCATTTTGCCCCAGGCCCTCCCATATCATGTCCTCACATTTCAAAATACAATCATGCCTTCCCAACAGTCCCCCAAAGTCTTAACTCATTCCAGCATTAACTCAAAAGTCCACGTCCAAAGTCTCATTTTAGACAAGGCAAGTCCCTTCCATCTATGAGCCTGTAAAATCAAAAGCAAGTTAGTTACTTCCTAGATGCAATGAGGGTACAGGCATTGGGTAAATACAGCCATTCCTAGTGGGAGAAATTGACCAAAACGAAGAGGCTACAGGCACCACGCAAGTCTGAAATCCAGTGGGGCAGTCAAATCTTAAAGCTCCAAAATGATCTCTTTTGACTCCATGCCTCACATCCAGGTATTGCTGATGTAAGAGGTAGACTCCCATGAACTTGGGCAGCTCTGACTCTGTAGCTTTGCAGGGCACAGCCCCCCTCCCAGCTGCTTTCATGACTGGTATTGAATGTGTATGGGTTTTCCAGGAGTATGGTGCAAGCTGTCAGTGGGTCTACCATTCTGAAGTCTGGAGGATGGTGGCCTTCTTCTCACAGCGCCACTAGGCAATGCCCGATTGGGGACTCTGTGTGGGGGCTCTGACCCCACATTTCCCTTCTGCACTGCCCTAGCAGAGGCTGTCCATGAGGGCTCCACCCCAGGAGCACACATCTGCCTGGACATCTAGCCATTTCTATACATTTTCTGAAATCTAGACAGAGGTTCCCAAACCTCAATTCTTGTTTCTGCACACCCGCAGGACCAACACCATGTGGAAGCTTCCAAGGCTTGGGGCTTGCACCCTCTGAAGCAATGGCCTGAGCTCCTTTTAGCCCACAGCTGGAGTGGCTGGGATGCAGGACACCAAGTCCAGAGGCTGCACATAAGAGGGGGGCCCTGGACCTCACCCAGGAAACCATTTTTCCCTCCTAGGCTTCTGGGCCTATGATGGGAGGGGCAGCTGCGAAGGGTATGATTTTCTGCATTGTCTTGGTGATTAGCATTTGGCTCCTTCTTACTTATGCAGATTTCTGTAGCTGGCTTGAATTTCTCCCCAGAAAACGGGTCTTTGTTTTCTACTGCATCATCAGACTGCATATTTTCCAAACTTTCATGCTCTGTCACCCTGAATGCTTTGTGGCTTAAAAATTTCTTCTGCCGGATACACTAAGTCATCTCTCTCAAGTCCAAAGTTCCACAGATCTCTATGGCAGGGGCAAAATGCCACCAGTGTCTTTGCACAGCAAGAGTTACCTTTGCTCCAGTTCCCAATAATTTCCTCATCTCCATCTGAGGCCACCTCAGCCTGGACTTTATTGTTGATATCACTGTGAGCATTTTGGTCAAAGCTATTCAACAAGTCTCTAGGAAGTTCCAAACTTTCTCACATCTTCCTGTCTTCTGAGCCCTCCGCATCTCTAGGAAGCTCCAGAGTTTCTCACATTTTCCTATCTTCTTCTGAACCCTCGAAATTGTTCTAACCTCTGCCTGTTACCCAGTTTCTAAGTTGCTTCCACATTTTTGAGTATCTTTATAGCAGTGCCCCACTACCTGGTACCAATTTACTGTATTAGTCCATTCTCATGGTGCTATAAGGACATGCCCAAGACTGGGTAATTTATAAAGGAAAAATGTTTAATTGACTCACAGTTCTGCAGGGCAGAGGAGGCCTCAGGAAACTAACCACCATGTCAGAAGGGGAAGCAAACACCTTCTTTTTCACATGGTGGCAGTAAGGAGAAATGCAGAGTGAAGGGTGGGAAAAAACCCTTATAAAACCATCAGGTCTTGTGAGAACTCACTGACTATCATGAGAATAGCATGGAGGTAACTGCCCCCATGATTCAATTACCCCTCACTGGCTCCCTCCCACGACACATGTGGATTATGGAAACTACAGTTCAAGATCAGATTTGGGTGGAGATACAGCAAACCATATCAATTAGAGATAAAATAGAAAAATTTAAACATTACAATGGAAAACTAAAAACAGTTTGAAAAGTTAGATAAAATAGAAATTTTCTAGAAAAACGTAAGCTACTAAATTTACTGAAACATAAAAAACCTTAATAATCAGTACCCACTAAATCAATAGACTTGATTAAATAAAACCTAGTAAGCTACATTCAAATAATACAATAAATTAAAATACATTCTAAGCTCAGTTTTATATGTGAGGAACAAATAATTTCTATTTTTCACCAAATTTGAGAATTTTTTGGCCATTATTTTATCAAATATTCTTATTTCCCCATTCTCTCTTTCTCCTCTTTCTGAGACTCCAGCTTTCATGTTGGATATTTTGATATTGCCATGCAAATTTCTGAGGCACTGTTTTCTTTTTCTTCCATTTTTTTATTCTCTTGTCTTCTAATTGCTTTTATTGATCTACAAATTCACAGACTTTTCCCTCCATCACCTTAATTTTACTAGGTTCATATAATGAACTTTATGTTAGATTTTTTATTTTCCAGTCCTAAGTTTCTCTTTTTTTCCTTTTGTATTTCCTATTTCTCTGCTTAGATTTGCTACTTTTTCATTGATTATGAACATATTTTATTTTATTTCATTAAGCATATTTATAATAGCAGCTTTAAAGTTCTCGTCTGATAATTTCAGCATCTGGTTCATTTTGGGATTGGTATTTGTTGATCATCTTTTCTCTTGAAAATGAATCACATTTTCCTGATTCTTCATGTCAAGAAATTGTAGATTGAATCTTGATCATTATGATATCATGTTGCATAGCCTTTAGATTATTTTATGTCCTACAGATGAAGCTGATGTTTTTATTTTATAAGGCAATTAACTTGGTTAGATTTAAAGTGAGAAGTTTCTCTTGCCTTTGATTGGGAACAGCTCAACTGTCATTTCTGGTTGATTTTAGTTGGCCCTGTATATACCAGAGACTTAGGCAAGAGTTATATATGGAATTTGGAGTTCCTGTTCCCTGGCTATATCCTATTCAGGATTCTTTCCTTACTCTCTGGTGGCCCTGATTACCTTGACTCTTTCCCCTGCTTTTCCCAGCTATAAAGACACTGTGCTTTCTATTGAAGTTTTAGCTGTTCCATGCTGCTCTGGGTCTGTGGCTGCCTTCAAGATAAAGCCACACAAAGTGGGAAACTCACTTATACCCACAGCTTCTTTCAAGTTTAAACTCTGCTTTTATTTATTCTTCAGAGCTCTCAGGTAGTTGTTTTTTGCATTTTGTCAGAATTTATAGTTGTTTTCTGTGGAAGGTTAAAGTCCTGTTACGAGTTTACTTCCCCATACTGGAAGTGGCAGTAATTCTGATTTTAAACTGTTTCAGAGAATATATAAAGAGAGGAACATACATCCAGAAATTTAATTTAATTTTGCAGGTAGCATAGCATTGACAACAAAATGAATAAGATAGTTCCAGGAAGTAAAAAACTGTGCTCAGTGTCACTTATGCAGTTTGATGGGAAAATTCTGAATAAATATTAGAAAACAACAAATTACAGTATTAAAAATACTATTTAGATCATGGTGTGGCAGGGCCCTCTCAACTCCATGTCCAGGTGGATATACAGGCATTTGGAGCACCTGTTCTCATGGTTCAGCAGCTTGACCCTACCCATCCCACCTTTCCTATGCAGAGATCCTGGTACAGGGAGGCCCTCTCCACTTCATGCTCAGGCAGATCTCCAGGAATTTGGAGCACCAGCTCACTTGGGTCAACAGTCTGAGCAACCCTACCCTTCCTGTGCAGAGATCCTGGTGCATGGAAGCCCTCTCTGCTGTATGCCCAGGCAGATCCTCAGGCATTCAGAGGATCTGCTTGGCTGGTTCAGAAGCCTGAGCCACTCCGCTCCTCCTGTGCAGAAATCTTGGTGCAGGGGATCCCTCTCCACTCCACGCCTAGGCAGATCTCTGGACATCTGGACCACTCGCTCTTTTGGATTAGGAATTTAGGCTGCACCCCATTCCTGTGCTGAGGAGGGCCGAGGAGGTTGCTTTGCTCCATGCTGAGGCAGATGTCTGAGTGCTTGGTGCTCACCTATTCGATTCTTCCTCAGTGCTGGTGCTTGTGCCTGCCCTCTGGGGACCTTTAGGCAGAGACCTGCCCAGTCTGACCCTGCCCATAGTGGCCCCTTCACCCTGCCCCAGGGCTGAGCAGGAAGCTTAGACCACTGCGCAGGCATCAGTCCAGTGCCTGAGGCAACAGAGAGCTTTGGCCAGTAAACAAGGAGCAAGTATGTACCCAGCTGTGTGGAAAAAAAATATTTTCCAGACAAGCTAATAGCTGACTGTTATTGATAAGTGCCATCTACTGGCTTGTAGGTCAAACTACACAGTCCAATACAAAACCTGCCCAAAGAAGTGCATGGGGCTTTAGAAACAAAGCCAGGAGACCTTGGGGGAAAGGGAAAGAAAAAACCCCCAGTAATGTGAGGAAAAAGAGAAAAAGAAAAAATTCTACCCACATGAAAATAATTACAAAAATTAGAAGTGTCAGTGTCTCCAGATGAGAAGGAACCAATGGAAGAATTTTGGCACCATGAAAAATCTGAATGTAGTGACACCACTAAAGGATCACACTAGCTCTCTAGCAATGGACCCTAACCAAAATGGAAACTCAGAAATGACAGATAAAGAATTCAAAGCATGGATTGCAAGGAAGCTTAATGAGATCCAAGACAAGGTTGAAAGTCAATGCAAAGAAACTTCTCAAGCAATCCTAGAAATGAAGGAAGAGATAAGTGTCTTTAAAAAATAAATCAGAGCTTCTGCAATTGAAAAACTCACTTAAATAATTTTGAAATACAATTGAAATCTTTATCAATAAACTGGACCAAGAAGAAGAAATAATTTCAGAGCTTGAAGACCAGTCTTTGTAACTAACCCAGTTAGACAAAAATAAAGAAAAAGAATTTTTAAAAAAGTAAAGTCTTCAAGAAATATGGAATTATGTAAAGCAACCAAACCTATGAATTATTGGCATTTCTGAGAGATAAAGAGAGAAAGTAAACAACCTGGAATATATATTTGAGGGAATTATTTAAGAAAATTTCCCTAATCTTGCTAGAGAGGTAGACATCCAGATCCAAGAAATCCAGAGAACACCTGCCTAATACTATACAAAGTGAACTTTATCAAGGCATATTGTCACCAGACTGTCCAAGGTCAATGCTAAAGAAAAAATCTTAAAGGCAACTAGAGAAAGGTCATGTACAAAGGGAATCCCATCAGGCTAACAATGGACTTTTCAGTAGAAACCTTACAAGCCAGGAGAAGTTGGGGGCCTATTTTCAGCATTAGTAAAGGAAAGAAATTCCAACCAAGAACTTCATATCCTGTCAAAGTAGGCTTTATAAGTGAAAGAGAAATAAAAAATATTTTCCAGACAAGCTAACACTAAGTGAATTTGTTATCATTCGACCAACCTTACAGAAGATCCTTAAGGGAGTTTTAAACATGGATACAAAAGAATGATACCATCTACCACCAAAACACACTTAGGTACATAGCCTAAAGACCTTATAAAGCAACCACGCAATAGAAACTACAAAGCAACCAACTAACAACCTTATGATAGGATCAAACCTCACATATCAATATTAGCCTTGAATGTAAATACTTTAAACCCCCCACTTAAAAGGCACAGAGTGGAAAGTTTGGATTAGAAAACAAGACTCATCTGTCTGCTGTCTTGAAGACACCCATCTCACATATAACAACATCCATAGGCTCAAAGTAGAGGGTTAGAGAAAGGTCTGTCATGCACATGGAAAACAAAAAAGAATAGGGATCACTGTTCTTACATCAGATAAAACAGACTTTAAGCCAACCATAGTTAAAAAGGACAAAGAAAGGCATTATATAATGATAAAGGGTTCAATTCAACAAGAAGACTTAACTGTCCTACATATATACACATCCAATGGTGGAGCACTCAGATTCATAAAACAAGTACTTCTAGACCTATGAAAAGACTTAGACAGTTACACAATAATAGTGGGGAACTTCAACACCTCGACTGTCAGCATTAGATGGCACTGAGGCAGAAAACGAACACATTTTAGACTTAAACTTGTCACTTGACCAACTGGACCTAATAGACATCTACAGAACAATCCACCCATCAACCACAGAGTATACAGTCTTCTCATCTGCATGTAGAACATACTCCAAGATCAACCACATGCTTGACCATAAAGCAAGTCTCAATCAATTAAAAAAAATCAAAATTATACCAACTATACTCTCAGACCGCAGTGGAATAAAAATAGATATGAATGCCAAAAAGATCCCTCAAAAACACACACTTATAAGGAAATGAAACAACTTACCCCTGGATGACTTTTGGGTAAACAATGAAATTAAGGCAGAAATAAACAAATTATTTGAAAAAAATGAAAACAGACAAACAACATATCAAAATCTCTGGGATGCAGTAAAAGCAATGTTAAGAGGAAAGTTTATAGTGGTAATTGCCTACCTCAAAAAAGTTAGCAAGATCTCAAATTAATGATCTAACATTATACCTACAGGAACTAGAAAAACAAGAACAAACTAACCCCAAAGCTAGCAGAAGAAAAGAAATAATTAAAATCTGAGTGAAACTGAATGAAATTGAGATCCAAAAATCCATACAAAGAATCAACAAACTAAGAGCTGGTTATTTGAAAAGATAAAATTGATAGACCATTAGCTAGATTAACAAAGAATAAAAAAGATTCACATAAACTCCATCAGAAATGACAAAAGATGACATTACAACTGATCCCACATAAATACAAAATATCCTTAGAAAATATTATGAACATCTCTATGCACACAAACTATAAAATCTAGAGGAAATTGATAAATTACCAGAAACACACAACCTCCCATGATTGAATAAGGAAGCAACTGAAACCCTGAACAGACCAAGATTGACTTCTGAATTAGAATCAGTAATAAAAAGCCTACCAACCAAAACCAAAAAGCCCCAGCTGGATGGATTCACAGCTAAATTCTACCAGGTGTACAAAGAAGAGCTGGTGTCAATTCTACTAAAACTATCCCCCAAAATCGAGGAGGAAGGACTCCTTCCTATCTCATTCTATGAAGTAAGCATCACCCTGATACCAAAACCTGGCAAAGTTACAATGAAAAAATAAAACAATGAGCCAATATTCCTGGTGAATATAGACACAAAAGTCTTCAAGAAAATAATAGCAAACCAAACCCAACAGTACATCAAAAAGTTAATTCACCACGATAAAAAGGTTTCATTTCTCAAATGCAAGGTTTGTTCAACATACACAAATTAATAAATGTGATTCACCACATAAACAGAGTTAAAAACAAAAACTATATTATCATCTCAATAGATGTGGAAAAAGCTTTTGATAAAATCCAACATCGCTTCATGATAAAAATTCTCAAGAAACTAGGCATCGAAGGAACATACCTCAAAATAATAAGACCCATCTATTACACACCACAGCCAATGTCATGCTGGATGGGCAAAAACTAAAAGCATTCCCCTTGAGAACTGGAATAAGACAAGGATGCCCACTGTTACCACTCCTATACAACACAGTACTGGAAGTGTTAGCCAGAGCAGTCAGGCAAGAGACAGAAATGAAAGTCAACCAAATAGGAAAAGAAGAAGTCAAACTCTCTTCACAGATTATATGATTCTATACCTAGAAAACCCTGAAGACTCTGGCAAAAGGCTCTTGGAACTGATAAACGACTTCAGTAAAGTTTCAGGATACAAAATCAACATACAAAAATCAGCATCATTTCTATACACCAATAATGTTCAAGCTGAGAGCCACTTACAGTAGTCATATCCAGGAAATATCTAGGAATGTATCTAACCAAGGAGGTGAAGGAGCTCTACAAGGAGAAATACAAAACACTGCTAAAAGAAATCATAGATGACACAAATGGAAAAACATTTCATGCTCATGGATTGGAAGAATCAATGTTGTTAAAATGGCCATACTGCTCAAAGCAACCTACAGATTCAGATTCATTGCAATCCCTATCAAGATACTAATGTCATTTTTCTTTTCTTTTCTTTCTTTCTTTTTTTTTTTCTTTTTTGAGATGGAGTCTTGCTCTGTCACCCAGGCTGGAGTGCAGTGGTGTGATCTCGGCTCACTGCAACCTCCGCCTCCTGGGTTCAAGAGATTCTTCCTTAGCCTTCCAAGTAGCTGCGACTACTGGTGTATACCACCACACCCAGCTAATTTTTTTGTATTTTTAGTAGAGACGTGGTTTCACCATATTGGCCAGGCTGGTCTCGAACTCCTGATCTCAAGTGATCCACCCACCTTGGCCTCCTAAAGTGCTGGGATTGCAGGCATGAGCAACCATGCCCGGCCCCAATGTCATTTTTCACGGAACTAGAAAAGACAATTCTAAAGTTCATATGGAACCAAAAAAGAGCCCAAGTAGCCAAAGCAATCTTAAGAAAAAAGAACAAAGCTGGAGGCATCACATTACCTGACTTCCAACCATACTATAAGGCTACAGTAACCAAAACAGCATGGTACTGCCATAAAAACAGATTCATAGACCAATGGAACAAAATAGAGAACTCAGAAATAAAGCCGCATACTTACAACCATCTGATCTTTGACAAAATTGACAAAAATAAGCAATGGGGAAAGGACTCCCTATTCAATAAGTGATTCTGGGATAGTTGGCTAGTCATATGCAGAATGAAACTAAACCTGTACCTTTCACCATATATAAAAATTAACTCAAGATGGATTAAATATTTAAATATAAGACCCTAAAGTACAAGAATCCTAGAAGAAAACCTAGGAAACACCATTCTGGACTTCAGCCTTGCTAAAGAATTTATGACTAAGTCCTCAAAAGCAATTGCAACAAAAACAAAAATTAACAATTGGGACGTAATTAAACTGAAGAGCTTCTGCATGCAAAATAAACTATCAACAGAGTAAACAGACAGCCCACAGAATGGGAGAAAATATTTGCAAACTATGCATCCAACAAATGTCTAATATCCAGAATCCAGAAGGAGCTTAAACAATTGAACAAGCAAAACACAAATAACCCCCTTAAAAATGGGGAAAAGACATGAACAGACACTTCACAAAAGAAGGCATACAAGTGGCCAAAAAACATGAAAAAATGCGCCACATCAGTGATCATCAGAGACATGCAAATTAAAACCACAATGAGATATCATCTCATACAAGTTGGAATGGCTATTATTAAAAAGTTAAAAAACAACAAATGCTGGCGAGGCTTATACATTGTTGGTGGAGATGTAAATTAGTTCAGCTATTGTGAAGAGCGGTTTGGAGATTTCTCAAAGAACTTAGAAGTATGATTCAACCCAGCTATCTCATTACTTGGTGTACATCTAAAAGAAAACAAATTATTCTACCAAAAAGACACATGCACTTGCATCTTCATTGTAGCACTGTTCACAATAACAAAGACATGTAAGCAATCTAGGTGCCCATCAACGGTGGACTGGATAAAGAAAATGTGGTATGTATACAACATTGAATACTATGTAGCCATAAAAAAGAATGAAATCATGTCCTTTGCAGCAACATGGATGTAGCTGGAGGTCATTATCCTAGGCGAATTAACACAGGAATAGAAAACCAAATACCACCTGTTCTCACTAATAAGTGGGAGCTAAATATTGAGTACACATGTACATAAAGATTGCAGTAATAGAAACTGGGACTACTAATGTGAGACAGGAGGGATGTGGGAATGGGTTGAAAAACTATTGGGTATTATGTTCACTGCCTGGGTGATGGGATAATTTGTACCCCAAACCTCAGCATCACGCAGTATGCCCAGGTAACACACCTGCACATATATCTCCTGAATCCAAAATAAAAGTTGGAAAAAATAAATTTAAAAAATACTGTTATAATAACATCCAGACATAAGATACATAGGGATATATTTAATGAAATATGTTTAAGACCTCTGCATTTAATATACAGAACATTACAGAGAAAATTTAAAGATGATCTAACTGGAGAGACATGCTATTTTCATAGACTGAAAAAGTTGGTGGTGTTAAATATCAATTTCCTCAAAATTTATCTATAGATTAAATAAAATCCCAATAAAAATCCCAGCAGGCTTTTTTGAGGGTAAAAGTTGACAAGCTGATTCTAAAATTTATATGTAATTGTAAGTGTCCTAAAATAACAACAACCAAAAAGAATAAATTTGGAGGACTTAAACTTTCTGACTTCAAGACTTAGTGTGATGTTATGGTAATCAAGACAGTGTAGTATTTATGTGTAGACAGGCAACTGGAACAGAATAGAGGGTTCAGAAATAGATCTACATTTATGTTGTCAATTGATTTTCAACCAAAGTGCCAAAGCAATTCCAAAGAAAATGATAGTCTAAAAAATGCTGTCAGAACAACTGGCTATCTGTATGGGAAAAAAAAATGAGCTTTGCCTGTTGGAAGTAAAACTCCTGTTTCCATCACTACTCTATGTCTACTCTGAATACCTCACTTCTGACACCAGATGTGTGGGTTTTATTTTTCCCACACCAAGCAATTCTCCACTTTTCAGCAGACATTGAGAGGGTGTCCTAGCATTTAATTCAGTTATGAGATGATCTACCTAGAGATTATATCAGCTTTCACAGGTTAAGAGTTTAATCCCAAAAAACTGCCGCCACCTCAGTCACCAGTTGTAAATCCAGGTTGCATTTGTGCTTCTCTGACCAACCTGCTGTAAATCAGAAGTTCCCACACCCCCATCCTTTGGTTCAATAATTTTCTAGAATGGCTCACAGAACTCACAAAAATAGTTTACTTACTAGATTACTGGTTTATTATAAAACCATACAACTTAGAAATAGCCAGATGGAAAAGATGCATAGGGAAAGGGTGTGGAGCTCTTACGCTCTCTTTGTGTTTACCAATCTGGAAGTTCTCCAAACCCAATCTTTTAGGGATTTTTTGGAAGGCTTCACTACATGGGCATGATGAACTATTAATTCCATTCCTATCCCCCATTCCTTCCCCAGAGGAAGGGGTATAGGACTAAAATTTCAAAGCTTCTAATCATGGCTTGGTATTTCTGGTGAGCAGTCTCAATCCAGGAGCCCATCAAGAGTCACCTTGTTAGAACAAAAGATGCTCCTATCACACAGAAAACGTCAAGCGGTTTAGGAACTCTGTTGTTAGGAACCAAGGTTAAAGATGAAGTATTAGAACAAAAGATGCTCCTAACACTCCTATCTCTTAAGAAATTACAAGAGGGCTTTAGGAGCCCTGTGTCAGGAACTGGGGGCAGAGACCAATATGTGGATTTCATATTATTTCACACTCGTACATCACACTATACAAAAAAATTAATTTAAGATGGCTAGGGACTTTAATGTAAAGTCTTTTATGTAAAAGCTAAAACTATAAAATCTCTAGATGAAAACATAAGAGGCTACTTTTGCAATCTTGCAACATCAATACAAGATAATGGAATTTGTTTTTTAGACAGGACCTAGAAAACTAGTGATAAAAGAAAAAAACTAATAATGTGGACTTTATCAAAATTAAAAACATCTACTCATCAAAATACATTGTTAAGAGAATGAATAGAGGAGTCACAGCCGTGGAGAAAATATTTGCAAAAACATGTCTGGCAAAGGTCTTGTATTCAGAATTATAAGCAATTCTACAAATCAATAAAATTAGACAATCAACCCTCCCCCCACCAAAAAAAGATCAAAGACCTTGAATAGGCATCTCAAAAAGTATTATACACAAATAGTTAATAAATATATGAAAAAGTGCTCAATGTCATTAGTATCTGGAGAATTAAAACTAAAACACATCCTCTAGAATGGCTAATATTTTTAAAAAACTGACCAAACAAACTGGACAATATCAAATATAGGTAAAATGTGAGGCAATTGAAATTCTCATACATTGCTGGTGGGAATATAAAATGATATGACCACTTTGGAAATTGGTTTGGCAACTTATAAAGTTAAACGTAAATCTAATTAAAATCTAGAAATTCCACTCTAAGATTTTTACCCAAGAAAACATGTTTACAAAAACATTTGTACAAGAATGTTTATAGCAGCTTTATTCATATTAGCCAAAACTGGAAACAATTCAAATGTTCATCAATGCAGGCTGATAAATAAATTGTCATATATACACAGAATGGGATACTACTCAAAATTAAAAATGGGCCGGGCACGGTGGCTCACGCCTGTAATCCCAGCACTTTGGGAGGCAGATCGTGAGGTCAAGAGATCGAGATCATCCTGGCCAACATGGTGAAACCCCGTCTCTACTAAAAATACAAAAATTAGCTGGGTGTGGTGGCACGCACCTGTAGTCCCAGCTACTTGGGAGGCTGAGGCAGGAGAATCGTCCAAACCCGGAAGGCAGAGATTGCAGTGAGTCGAGATCGCGCCACTGCACTCCAGCCTGGCAACAGAGCGAGACTCCATCTCAAAAAAAAAAAAAAAAAAAAAAATTAATCTTTCACTGAAATGCATGACAGCATGGATGAAATTCAAAACATTTTGTTGAGTAAACAAAGCTATATTCAAGAGTACATACTGAATTTATATGAAGAACAAGAATTTGTAATGAACAAGAACAGGCAAAACTAATCTACTGTGATAGATTAGACAATGATGATTGCCTCCGAAGGGATATATATTGACTGAGAAGGGGCAGGAGATATCTTTTTGGGATGATGGAAATCTTCAATATCTTGATAGAGTGGGTTTATATAGATGTATAGTTTTATAAAATAGATTAATAAATCAGAACACAAAGGCAAGAAACAGACCAGTATAGACATGGAGACTTCATATAGATAGTGGTGGCAAGTCAACAATTGGTGCTGGGATAACTGGCAAGCCACATGTAGAAGAATGAATTTGGATCCTCATCTCTCACCTTATAAAAAAATCAACTCGAGATGGATCAAAGACTTAAATCTAAGACCTGAAACCATAAAAATTCTAGAAGATGACATCAGAAAAACCCTTCTAGACTTTGGCTTATGTAAAGAGTTCATGACCAAGAAACCAAAAGCAAATGCAACAAAAACAAAGATAAATAGGTGGGACTTAATTAAACTCAAAAGCTTCTGCACAGCAAAAAACACAATCAGTGGGGTAAACAGACAACCCACTGAGTGGGAGAAAATCTTCACAATCTATACATCTGACAAAGGACTAATATCCAGAATCTACAAGGGATTCAAACAAATTAGCAAGAAAAAAAAACTAACAATCCCATAAAAAAGTGCCCTAAGGACATGAATAGACAATTCTCCAAAGAAGACATACAAATGGCCAACAAACATATTAAAAAATGCTCAGCAGCTGGGCACAGTGGCTCACGCCTGTAATCCTAGCACTTTGGGAGGCTGAGGTGGGTGGATCACCTGAGGTCAGGAGTTCGAGACTAGTCTGACCAACATGGTGAAACCCCGTCTCTACTAAAAATGCAAAAATTAGCCAGGCGTGGTGGTGCGCCCCTGTAATCCCAGCTACCCGAGAGGCTGAGGTGGGAGAATTGCTTGAACTTGGGAGGTAAAGGTTGCAGTGAACAGAGATCAAGCCACTGCACTCCAGGCTGGGTGACAGAGTGAGACTCCATTAAAAAAAAAAAAATGCTCAACATCACTAATGACCAGGGAAAGGTAAATCAAAACCACAATGCAATACTACTTTTTAGGAATGGCCGTAATCAGAAAACTAAACAAACAAAAAAAATAGATGTTAGTGTGGATGTGGTGAAAAGGGAACACTTTTACACTGCTGGTGGGAATGTAAACTAGTACAACCACTATGAAAAACAGTGTGGAGATTCCCGAAACAACTAAAAGTAGAACTACCATTTGATCCAGCAATCCCACTACTGGGTATCTATCCAGAGGAAAAGAAGTCATTATATGAAAAAGGGACTTGCACATGCATGTTTATAGCAGCACAATTCACAATTGCAAAAATATGGTACCAGCCCAAACACCCATCAGTCAATGAATGGATAAAGAAATTGTGGTTTATATATGATGGAATACTACTCAGTCATTAAAAGGAATGAAATGATGGCATTCACTGCAAGCTGGATGGAATTGGAGACCATTATTTTAAGCAGAGTAACTCAGGAATGGAAAACCAAACATCGTATGTTCTCACTCATAAGTGGGAACTAAGCTATGAGGATGCAAAGACATAAAAATGAAAAAGTGGACTCTGGGAACTCAGGTGAAAGGGTGGGAGGGGATGAGGGTTAAAAGACTACACATTGGGTACAGTGTACACGGCTCAGGTGATGGGTGTACCCAAATCTCAGAAATCACCACTAAAGAACTTATTCATGTAACCAAACACTACCTGTTCCCCAAAAACCTATTGAAATAAATAAAATAAATCAGTATATATACAAAAGCTTAAAATATACTTATGAGCACATTATTAGAAATGTAGAGCTAAATACCAAAAGTAACACTTAAAAGACTTGACAGTGATTGCCTTTGGGTCATATGAATGAGGGTGGGGAAAGGTGTGGTAGAGGTCCATTGTCACATAAGCTTTTCAACAAAATTGATTTTTTTACTTTTTGCAAGCATTAAGAAAAGTAAAACCAATTAAAAGTAAAAGGCATTTACAAGATGACCTAGCAATGCTCTTTTACTGATTTTTACAAATAAGTGAAAATAAGTATATTTTTAGGACCTAAAAGAAATCAGGCCTGAGCAAAAAATGAGTCAAATCAGGTAACTTGACATTAGGTCTATAAGAAATATCAAGATTTCTGTCTCTCTTTCTGATAGAATTTCATGAGAATCTTTGCATATATGCATTCTTAGGATGTCTGCTATGAGGAATGCTTTTATTTTCTCAACTGTAAATATAGAAGCAGTTGTTAGGAGATAGGAATGACTTAGAATGAAGGCTTATTAATATATATGCTATAGGACACCACAAACTTGGAAACCTGAAAAAAATTCTGCAGTTGAATGATTTGTATAAATAATTTTAATAGTTGATTTATTAAACTCTATGCTAGTCTCTTGTTTAGCATAGTATCTACATATACATAGTCAATGAATACAAAACTATATTATTAAGACGATCTAATACTCTAGCTCATCTTTATGTACAACACTATACTCTCAGGAAAAATGAGATATTACTCACTCCCACTATTTGTAGGTTGTATATTTTTCTTGTGACATTTGAATGACCATGCCAGTCAATGTATTCCATGCAATTGTTGGAATGACTTGCGATGGTTGTAAACTGTACACTCATGGAATGCAGATACCATGGTTCTTTTTCTTACTCTTCTTATATCTTAGCACCCATACCTATACATTTGGAAGTAGCTCAGATAAATTGTTCTTAGTTCTTTCATTTTAGGATTTTTAGTTTACCTTAAGGACATTAGAAAATAAATACAGACAACACAAGGAGTACATGAGCCCTCCTTGTATAACTGTAAGTGTTAACTGTTGTATGTATAACTTTGCTTGTGAAATATTGTAACAAACAGACCAAAAACAAGTTTCCTAATTACAGGACACCTCTTATGTAAGTTTACAAATACTGTTCATCTTGGTAGAAAAAAAATCTCCATGCTCTTCCAAATATAGGCACACAAATGAAAGCAGAATGAGAAAGTTCACATTTTGTGTGCTTGGATTTGTCAAATGATAAAAGGGAAATAGTATTTTTAATAACTGCACAGAAGAAATTTGTGAAACAGTAGGAAATAAAATAAGAACAAGTCTAGAAAATTGTGATAGTTGGTAGCTGTAGTGGCTCAAATAAAATTATGGCAAAAAAAGTTAATGAATTAAAAAAGAGCAGGCCCTGTACCTATTCTCCTAGGTCCAACTGATACGGCCCTATTCCAGGAAAGGTGGGTTGGTACTTCATTTTCCTATTGCTGTACTTGGAGAAATCACAAAATTGCTGAAATTCTGGGTCAAAAGACTACAAGGTAAAATAATTATATATGATCACCTATCTCATGTAGACATATATAGTTTTATTGATATTAAATATAACTACTTGATTTTCATGAAAACGTTGAATACATCTTGTACTTAAAGAGTTTTCGAAGCCAGGCATGGTGGCATGGGCCTGTAGTCCCAGCTACTCAGGAAGCTTGAGGCAGGAGTGATCCCTGGAGTCTGATTCCAACCAGGGCAACATAGTGTAGGGTTTTCCAGTGCTGATGATTATAGTGTGTTTCACTGCCTGCCATCCAGGAAGTCCTTGCAATTTTTTCTATCGTCATGCCCAGATGGATAACATATACTCCATATGAAAAAACCAGTGATACATTAAATCTCTTATTGGCTTCGCAAAATCATTTCTTAAACGTTAATGGATAAAATGTTATTCTAACAAAAGCTATTTTAAAAAGAGAATAGAAACAGACATTGGAATCCCACTCATAAAATTTAGACATAAGAGATTTTGTACTAGTACTGATTTTGAAAACCAAAGTAGTTTTACAAATTTCTCCTTGTATATTAAACCTGAGCTGTAATGGTAGGATAATAGAAGTCTACTGGTGATTTTTAACAATCTTTTAGCTAATATAATATCAAGGACTAAATGTTGCTGGTTCAAAGTAATTTCTTTGTTCCTTATGTTTAAGTAATAATGGTCTTAATATAAATTGTAATGCTCGTGTAAATCATCAGCTTACATTTAAAATCTCTTTATTGAATAAAGTCAAATACATGAATATGTTTTACTCTTTATTATAATTTGGGAGATAGTTGAAACTTAACAGTGAAATACATTCAATTTCAATAATAATATCCACATAAATAAATGCCTATGGGTGGTGAATGCTGAATAAAAATTATAAGGACAAGTAATTATTTTATGTTGCATTTTTTCATGTTAAATGAAATTTTAGTTTTGAAATGTAAATGTGTTAGTATATTCAGAAATTTTTCCTAATTAGATATTTTTGCTCAGTTTGTGCTCATCCAGGTAGTGTTACATATTGTACCACTTGCTTAATTGTCCTTCTCTCTTTGTTTAAAAATTATCTTTTCCTTTTAGACAATATAAAAGTATCAGAAGTAAATTTAGAAAATAACTCATCTAGGCAATAGAAACATCGTATTTCTGTCATTTATTAGACTATACTTATTCCCTGCTGAATAAAAATGAAAGACATGAATAATAACCAAAATTAGAATTTATTTGGTTTCTCTAGTGGATACCAAATATGCAGTTACTAGGCATGGGCAGGAGATTAATGCCTCATGAAGAAGATTCATCATTTTGAGTAAAGAAAAATACCCAAATGAATATTTTAAAACTTAAACATTAAAAAAAAGCACAGAGCATGGTGCCCGGTTCAATGAATAATAATATCAAGGACAAACATCAGTGATTTTTAGTTTCTTTTCTTTTCTTTTTTTTTGGTAATACGGGCTCATGATTATCACATCCAACTCTTGAAATATTCATTTGACATTATCTTAGATATAATCTTAGCTAGCTAGTAGTGTTATTGTCTGGTAAAGTCACACGATTTTCAGTTTTATCATTATATTTTCTCAGAATGGTGATGTAGTAGTTAATGTGGTCTTCAATTTCGTAGACAGCTAACACCTGGCTTACTGAGACTAACACTTTCACACCAATAAGTAAAACTTGGTAAGATGGATTGTCTACTGCACAGATCTTATGCTGTAGTTATAGAGTTAAGAAGTCCTTGTTATTATGAATGTGCATTATGAGTATATTGTACACAGTCCTGGTATGCAAATGTGTAGCATTCAGAGAAGTGAAATAATTCTGTGTTATTATTATCTTTGTAAATTACATCTTAAGAGTTTTTGAGGACTTTATGATGGCAGTTTTCTATAGTCACAGTCATACAGTATGTGCAGCACAAAGTGTTTTCTTTCACTATTAACAATAACTAAGCCAATGAAAATGCTTTTTAAATATATACCCGGCAAGCAGTTATCTGGCTCTTCCTTCTTACTATCCACAAACCATCTTCTATCGTCTTTTAAGACCGCATACGAAACAGCTTTGTAAACATCTGTTTTTCATTGTTAATTGTCAGGAAAACTGGAATTTAAATGCTTCTTTGGAATCCTCCTAATCCTATCAAGGAGAATAAGTTGCATATGTTTATCTTTTCTTCTGTAGATTGCTCCTTTAGACTTCATTAATAAAATACACACATAGTATTCATTCACTTTCTAAAAATTGCTTTTAAGATAATATTTCAATAGATATTTTGAGGATATTGCTTTGTAGTAATTAGTTGAAATTATCGGCAACATGGGCTATATTATATGTTAAAAAGATGCATGATAAATACAGACTTAAGTCTAATGTGTATTTTCAAATCATTTTCAGAGTTTTCTTGGGCATATTCCATATTGAAATGTGCAATAAAAGAAAATATGAAGAATAGGTACTTGGTAGCTAAATAACAAATTAATTTTGAGCTCCAAATCTTCAGCCATAATTATTCTCTAGGAAATATATGCTTTATTTTCATACCTTTTTCTGTTCCAATAATCAAGCCATTAATGTCAACAGAATATCTCTCACAGTGATATACGAAGAAGGCTTTTGCAATAATACAGTGTGATTTCCTTCTAAATGAAAAGGATCTCTTGCAATAATTGCTTTAAAAATATTAAAATTCTGCTCTAGCTGTTCTGAATTTATAATGTAAAAGCAAATGCACCTATCTCTTGAGAACAGAAAGAGCATCCATAATTTAATAATTAAGTAATGTAATAACCAATAATTTTTCTTACCTATAAATAGACCTAAATAACAAGAGTATGGAATATTAAGAGAAGTGGTTGGTTGTTAGTAAAAACTTTTTTTTTCAGAATGTACTCTTTTAAAATATTTTGTAATCTTTATTAAATTGCTATCTTTTTCATGACATTGGAATGCATTGTGAATTTTTCTTTTTAAAAGGCTCGTACTCTATTTCTAAACGGGTAGAAATTGGAAACTTACTATTCACTATTTATATCTGCTTTTCAGTTTTTGCTTTTCAAACTTGTGTTGAAGTGATGTAGAACTAGGCCTTATCACTGCATATAAAATTAATTGAAATGACATATTGTTGCAGTTTCTATGACAACCATATCATGATGCTGATGCTCTTAAAAATATCTGAAATATGCTAATTCTAGTGAACATAGTTAACACTTATTTGCTTAATATTCAATTTAGTACTAAACTTCATCAACTTTGAAAGTAGATTGATAACATATTGTGTGCAATTAAAAGAGGTTTTTGTATTGAGCTGTTGAGTTTAGTATTTTCCCCCAAAAGCCTACTATTCTAGAACTTTAAGTGTGAATAAGTGAAGCTTTTCATTTGTTATTATCTTAAACAAACATGAATGAACATGAGGATGATCATTGTTGCAGATTTTCACTATTGTTTTCTTCCTCCCTTCCCCCATTTTAAACATAATATGTTCAAACTCATAGAAAACATTCTGATGAAAATGTAAAAATTCAATAAAACCCAATGAGTTATTTATATAATAGCAAACATCCAGGTACTTGTGAACACTGACTTATTTTTTAGCTTTCATTTGTTTGCTTGACTTTGGGAAGATAACATCTCTATCTTGTATGTATCATTATGACACATGCTAAAGACATAAAACTTAGCAAGTTATAGAATAATTTTGCATAGCAATTATATTAAACACTTTGACTTGAAATACAGTTTGAGTCTTCTTTTAGAACTGATTTAAAATTAAAAGATGTTGTCTGGAATTGGCTTATAACTATACATCCTATTTTTAAGTAAAGGTTTTTTATAGATATATCATTTGATAAGTCAGAAAACTTATTTTTAGAAATGTATACAATTTGTTGGTTAATAAAAATAACAGGTAATTTCAATAGTATGTGCCAAATAGAATGAGATATCATCTTATGGAATTATCAAATATTGAACAGGATGCTTCTGCTGGCATATTTAATAAAAATTAATTTTCAGTTTATATGCAATAGATTTTTAATAATATCTATTATATCATAAAAGTAAAAAGATAAATCCACAGTTAACATACTTTTAGTTATTTGTTTTGCGCATACTAGGCACTCAGTAAATATTTAAGCATGAACAAAATTGTGAAAAACAAGCAAAAATCTCCAATATGATTGTAATGTTAAAAAAAATACGCACACAAAAGAAATCCTGTATTTAGAAATTTAAAAAATAGTATGGGATTTCGAAGAAGATTTTTAAGTAACAAATTTTAAAATTAGAGAATTTAGTCAAATTTAGTTTTAAACACAATGCTAACAAATAATAAAACAAATTGCTGAGGTAAACTATCAAATTTTTAAAGACTAGTAGGAAGTTATTGTTTCATATTTATTGGTGGGAGGTTTTACAGCATTACTTTTGTGTTCCTTCTTTGTCTTTTATTAGGTATTGGAAAGGATCTATACTGATTTACCAAATTTTTCTAGGCGGGCTAAAATGTATAATGAATGATATTGTAATCATCTTTGTGAGTGGCCAACCTCAGATTTGGGAAGAGGCAAGTGGGTCTATAAATGGAGAAAGGCATGTATGAAGGAATGCGCATGCTTTAACATTACTTGATGGTGAAAAGATAACACAGTATCTCAGAAGGATATTATCATGAGGGGTACTTTGAATTTTAGTGACTAAAGTTTATTTCTGTGGTTATTATCCTATAACCCTGCCTTATATTTTTCCTTTCTGTGTTTTATTGTGATAATCATGCTTACTTGTGTAATTATTTAGATAACTTTCGTTCAAAAAAATTCCAAAATTCTGTGTATCATTGTAAGAGAAACAGTTAGATGATGGATAGAAATTTCACTTTTCATCTGGATGTTTCAGAAGTGTTAGTTTTGGCCACCTTAAGCAATAAAGCAACGATTACCTTAATAAATATATATATTTTCAGATAGCACTTCAAAAATATTAGATCTGGTATTGTTAAAAATATAGCTGACCTGTATGTTTTTTGGGAAATTGGTAGGAGTTTACAATGTTCTGGTTTCTATCACATTATTTATGGTGGTTTCATTTCCTTATATTTTGCCATTAAATATTCTATTTATGGCAAAATGGAGAATATAGACTGAATAGTGACAACTCCTATGTTGTAGAAGTTTTGATTAAAAATAATGGAATTGGTCCCTGACTGCACATGTGATTTGTGTTCCAGTTTTGTAGTCACTGGATTTGTTTAATTCCTACCCTGGCTTAGTTTCTGCCAGTTATGTTAAACTTCATGTGTATATTTTTTCCATTTAAGATAAAATGAACTGCCAGGATTATGTATGGCAAAACCAAGCGCGCTCCGAGTTAAGGCTCTCAGGACATTGTACAAGTCTAATGTTCTTGTATGAGGTTGGCCTACCCCACTGCAACTAAGAAATAAGATGATTTGAGGACTATTACATACTTAAGGTTTTCATAGTGGATTAGAATAGCATTACTTAGCACAGGTGTTTCTATAACTGGGATTCCCTGGGAAAATTCAGTACTGTTCTCAGTAACATTCAGCTTTCCACATAAATGGAAGAGCTATCCAATGTTAATTTGATAGGCTGTGGCATGAAACAGGGAGTGGGGTCCGGCTTGGGGGCCTGTTGCTTCTTTTATTGGAGAAGACATTTCTTGTTGTCCATTAGCACCGGGTTGCTGTGGCTATATTTTAATTTTTAATTTATTCCATTATTTATTTATAGTTGAACAAAATACTGAATGGGCACAGCCGAAGTCAGCCAGGGCTGATGTATGCTCATATAAAACAAAATAGTTCCCTAGTGTCCCTTTTTCTTGAAATAAATAGAATTCTTCTCAATTTATAAAGTATATTTAAATAATGTCTATGCATCCAAGTAGCAGGGAAATGACTGAGGAACCCATGGGGCACAGTTCACCGAGGAGGACCTACGGTGTGGCCTTGCAGATGTCCCCAAGCCTTGGAGGCAGTGACCAGGAGTAACAAAGAACAACCGCGATAAGTTATTTCAGGATTTAGCTAGGAGGTTCTTAAGCCTGGCATTCTTTTAGTGCAAGGCGTGAATATAGGAAGAACGGTGAGCGAAAAAGGCTTCCATAGGGGTAGGAATGGGAAAATAGAAAATCATTGATGTAATTAATAACAATCGTTATTATTTTACCTAATCCATTGTTAGACACTCAGAAGGACTGATTTCCTGAGAAATGGGCGACTATAGAGCTAGGAAATGTTCAGCTCTCGCAGCAGGCGGCCGGGCTGCCTGAACGTCCTTCTCTTGCACGCAATTCTCGTCTCGGAGACCTCCGTTTGTGACCTTGGGTCTGGCCGCGTCCCTGAGTCCCTTTGTCTACTGTTCCGAAGGTGGAGAGGAAGCGGGAGATGAGTCCCAGGGAGTACGGAGTCAGCTCTGAGCCGAGGTCACCGCAGAAGGGAGCTCGGTCTTCAGCCAGGACCGGAGCAGTTGGTATGCCTCTTCGAAGCTGCCCCCACCCTCTGCCACTGCCCTGGGAGTTAGTGTTTGGAGTTTCGGAGTCGCAGCCCCTGACTTGGAGCTGCAGACTCTTTGGCCCGAAGCTTTGTACTTTGCTGGGAGAGTTCGCCTTCGCTCGATTCCCGGCTATTGGTTTCAGCTAGTTGGAAGTTTTAGCTCTCACTCCTGTCAGCCCGAGTCTCTGAGGGCAGACGGCGCCTAGCGCGGCCCGCCCGCCCGCAGGGCGCCCTCCCTTTGCTTCTCTTTCAAGCGGTCCCGGGAGGTCGCCAAGGCTGCTGGGCCGGTGTCAGCTGGGTTCGTCTCTACAGCCCCTAGCTGGGCGCAGTCTTCCCCTCGACCTCAAGGTGGCGACTTAGGCACGTAAACAAAGCTCAGCCAAGCCTGACCGCTGGCATCCTCGCAGTTCATCCACGGAACAGTCTAGTTTCCCCGATGCTCTCGAGCGGGCTGGATTGACTGTAAAGGGACTTCCGTTTAGATGAGGAGTTCGGCCAGAATTTCAGAATACGCGCGCGCGTGTGTGTGTGTGCGTGCGTGTGTGCTCGTGCGTCCGCGCGCGCGCGTGGAGGCAGCGGGAAGTGGTGATGGGGTGGAAACCCTTGGCCGAACCCGTTTGGGACGCCGCGAGCCTCCTCTCCATCACCTGAGCCCTCAGGCCGAGCGACCCAGCGGGCTGGGGCTTCGGAACCACTCTGCCCCGAGAGATGTCTCAGAGTGCGCAACTGGCAAGACGGAGGCTCTGGTTGCCGCCGCCAGCGGTAGAAGATTTGCTAATCTCGTTTTAGTGACACCCATAATTTATGAGTGGAGAGACCTGAAAAATAAAGCCCCCGCCGTGTTTGTGCCCTTCTCCAGGGTGCATGCCGGCTGATCTGAGTGGCAGGGGTAGTTGGGGGTGGGGAAGAGAGAAACGAATAGTAAAAGAATAAACGTGCGGCAGTCACACAATCTTACCTCCGGGACGAAAGGACACGGTTCCTAGAACTGAGATTTCCATAGCCCGTCTGCATCCCAGCTGTTTTTCCCGTAGGCGCTTTCCTGCCTAACACCGCCTTCTGACTAACTTGGACAAGGCTTGAGCTGCCCCCCTCCTTTTTTCCTCCCTTTTTTTTCTTTCCAGACATTCCCTAAACTCAACTCAGGGCAAATCCAGAAGTCGGTACAGTACAGAGCTTCCATTCAATCGTGGGGGGAAAATCCCGTTTACAGTTTCTCTTAGGCAGATGGAAGAAGTAGATGGTTACAGGACTTTGGCAGGGTGCGTGGGGATGGCATGGTTTGTTGGTGTCAGGGAAGCGCGATTTCTCTTAGGTATTGGTGCTGCAGGTAAGGTTCCCAGATTCCAGCTGCCCTTGTGCAGAGCGGCAGTGTCGGTGAGAGTGGAGGGTGATCCGCGTCTCATTAGAGGGGAATGGAGGAGGGTGACGTGGGGGAGAAATGGACCCTGTACAGGCTCCACGGACACACATTGTCTTAGTTCGTGTCTGTGCTGCTCCACGCTGCCTTTGGGAGCTTTTTGAGTAAGGTAGTATACTCCAGGCTTTTTCTCCTTTTCTTCATCGCCATCCCCCCACTCCCAACCCCGCCCCACCGCCTCAATGTGTTTAAAAAGAAGTGAGTGCCCTTCTAAAATAAGTTAAAAATCTTTCTCTGACTTTCCATTTGAGATGCCAAAAAGATTAAATAAATGAAACTTTATTTACGGATGAGTTTATCCACAGACTCAGCGACATCTCTGGTCTTTGGCCTTATTCTAATTCTATGGTGGTAATTACCCTTCGTTTCTTTAAGTGTAATAGATTTATTGCCTTAGAGACTATGCACAGTTTGATTGAATTATTCATTTTTTTCTTTGGTGTAGACTGCATCTGGGGACTCTGATGTGACGTGTAGATTTTTTTTTTTTTCCAGGAACAAAGGGAATGTGGAAATGAAAGAGAGAGGGAGAGAGAGGCTGGCAGATGTAATGAGACGCGGTGAAGGTGTACGCAGACTGGCACTCCCACTCCTCCCTTCTGCTCTCACTGCAGCCCTGGGTAACTCGCAGGCTAACACAAACAGCTTTTCTCCCGCAGCCTGCCCTCTGTCACTGTAAGTACATCAGCCTTCTCTTATCAGCATGCAGATTCAAGCCACGCACTCCCTAGCCTGGCTTTGCACCTTAGACAGCAGAAGCGCATTTAAAAATTAACTTTCCTAAGCTAGGAAAGGCATGTCTGTAAAACTTATTTTTGATTTATCTTTATTTTTCTTTGGAAAAAAGTTCATGCATTTTTACCACTTTTTCCCACCTCCTTTGTGGCGGTGCTCTGCCGCTACTGCCGCTACCGCTGTGATCTTCCGAACAGAAATGACACGCAGATTCAAATGAAATTCAATGTTATTCTCTATCCACTTAAAGTCGAGGGACAATGCCTTGTCCTTTTGCAGAATGACGTCTTAAGGAACGCAGGACATTATTCAGTTTGCTTTTTGCTTTTGTTGCTGAAACACGAGTTCCGACCTCTTTGAGGCAGAGTCCCAAGGGCACTGTTATTTGGGAATTCAGGTTATTTGGTTACTTCAAACTTAAATGAAGTGCGATGGGCAGCTGAAGTGTTGGTTTATTTGTTATCCCCGTTTAAGGAAACCAATTGCTAAAACTTCTCTGTACTGACTTAAAGTTTTCAACTTCTTCCCTTTTGGCTTTTACACTATCTCATTTATCCTTCGTTTCAGTAAAAGTTCTTCTCGATGTTTGGGAGCGGTTGACATTTATGCTTGTCCAATTTATACAGTAGCTTTGAAGTCCTTCCTGAAAGAAGTTAGCGACTTTAATATGAAATCATGTAGGTCTGAATTGTCCGCCCGGATGGTGTAAGGAGTCTTTCAAAGCGAGAATTCGAGGTTTGCATAGCCGTTATGATTTTTGCGTGGATGTTTTAAATACTAACTTCTCGAGTAGAATTAATTGCGTTGTCCTTCCCAAGTTCAGGGGGACCTCTCTCCAGGAGCCGTGCCCGCCTTTCCTTTTGCGAGTTCGCGCCTCTTCTCTGGAGGTGCGAGGCCAAAGTTAGCAAAGGCGAATTGCCTTTGCTGGTTGCGGTGCGCAGGGACATTCCGACAACACAGAGGCAGCGACTGCTGCGGGCAGGTAAGTCAGCCCCACCCGCTCGCCCCTCCTTCCCTCCCAGGTTCCCCGGAGCTCAGCGCCCGGGGTTCTTGCGCCGCGTGGGGCTCCAGCCCCCAGGGGATGTGAGCTTATGAGTGCCTGGATCTGGCCACCGTGCCTGGGTGCCCTCTGCTCCTCCGGGAACTTCTCCGAGCCCGCAGGCCGGTGCGCACCAGGTAGGTGGAGAGCCCAGCACTTTAGCAGGCTGCTGCGCTCTCCGCCTCTCCCTCTTCATTGGTATAGCCAGCGCCCGGGGCTTTAGAGGAAATCCTTAGATGGCACCCCCGCCCCCAGGGCCACGTGTCACTCTTACACAGCCAGAAGTGCGGCATCGAGACCCCAAATTTTAGTTTCCTTCCTTTAGGGATCAATATTGTTACTTGCTCCGGGTTCCGCCTTATCAATCTACTTTGCTATCAGTTTATTAGATAAAATCTAAAAGGGGTTCCTGCGGCTCCTTTTCGGAAGGTACATCGAGGCCGGGTGTTAGGGCCTTCAGTGGACGCCAGAGATCTTGATAATGTCTCCTTTTCCTTCTTGCCTCCCGCTAGCGGCCTGCATCTGGTCGTCAGGGTCAGTCTTGCCCACCAGAACCCCGATTGCTCTGTGATTTAAAGAGACGGACGCGCTGGTATTTGGAAAGCCAAACTTGTCGCAGCAAATTGGAGGAACCCAGTCGCGCTCCAGCCTTTCCGTCCCTGATGTTTCACTTCTCTAGGTGGCTCTTCCCTGAGGACTTGGTTTTTGAGACTTAATCTACACCCCTCTCCTCTCTGCAGGCATTTAGGACAGGTCCTTCAATGTTGACCTCTTTAGGCTTTGGAGAGGTTTTTTGGCCCTTGTGGTTGAGTTCCAGGGCAGACGGCTGAGGAGTGCAAGGCTCTGGAACAGGCCCAACCACACTCTTACACACACAGGGGAGATCTGACTCCTGTCTGGGCTAGAAACACCAGTCTGAGCTTGCCCCTTGGGCCTTAGAGGTCAAGCGGCCCGCAGGCAGTTCTGGGAGCCCTGGCCTTTAAGAGCTGCCCAGCAAGGTACCAGGGTGTACATCTCATTGGCCTCCAGGCTCTGGCCCCTAGAGACAGACTTTCCAGTCCTGAAAGTCACCATGGCTGGTGGAGACACAAGATTTCTTGCTGGGGACTAACTTCTTCCAAAAACATCAAGTCAGTTTAACTCACAGTCCCCAAGCTACCAGTCTTCAAGCATTGTATTTCCTAGTGGGCCAGGAGCATATGACTATTTCTTCTGCCCCACAGATCCTAGGAGCTCATCTTCACTCTTATCTCTGTCTTTTTCTTATCTGGAGTTTATATGAAACCAACATGGAGTATATTTTAAAAAGGCAGTATATGATCGACAGCTCAGCTTGTTCCATCTTCTGTGCTTGCATTTTGTCTCTGTTTTCTTCAAAGATAATGTAATAGAGATGAGACTTTCTCCCCTTTATCTTTGATCACTTCATCTGTGGGAGGTCTTCCTCAGGTTGGCAACTTTAGATTGCCACGAAACTTTCTGATTTCTCCAATCAGCATTCCTGGCTCCTCTTTTGGTCCATATCCATATGTCCTTTCACAAAGTCTCTTTTGATGAACTGTCTCAAAGTGGCCATCTCATATGAGTTTCTATACAGTAAGGATCTCTCCTTCACAAATCTCTGCAGGTTATCTCGTGCTTCAGAACCTCTTTCCCAGCTTTTATCTTGATGTAGTTTTGACTTTCCACTGACCTCAGTTTCTCAAATCTAGTCTATTTCTTTGGGCCTGGGTTAAGGCAGGCCAACCTCACCTTGTGCATACTGCCTCTAGTTAGCCCTGTGCTGCTATCAAAGCTAGGTTTCTCATCTATCTTTTATATTCTGTATCTCTACTACCTGAGACCATGATTATTCCCTATCCTGATCCTCCAGCTTTTTTTTGCACTGAGATTAAGTTTCAGGGGTCTGCTTCTTTATGACATTCTATGTCCTTCAAATCTATAATCTACCCTACACATGACTCAAAGGGAATCTTTATTTAAGTTTTTTCTGGGGGTCTTTTATTAACATAATTTTCTACATCTGACGTAGGCATTTTTATGTCATCCTGGGTGACTGAAACTGTTTTCATCTTCAACAATCTTTAAACCACCCCTCTTGAAACTGTTTCTCCAAATCTTTTCCTCTACAAAGTTGAGGTAATATACATATATCAACCACTCAATCCCATACAATGAAGACTTATCCATATAACAGTATAACAATTGTGGAATTGCTTTATTTATTGTTGTGAAAGTGTAATAATTTTTTGGTGGTTTGTACACAGTCCTGTTATTTATAATAATTTGAACCCATAAACTATGTAATCAATATGGCCTCCAGAACACTGCCACCTACATATGTTAGGAATCTCCTGTGTGAATTGCTTTTTCTTTTTTTTTTTTCAACGCCTCCTCCTCCATCGTTTAAAATGTTTCTCTTCCCCCATTTGCTGAGATCCTACTAAGTGGTGTGTTTTCATCATCTCTACTTCCTTCATCTCTTTCTTTTCTCTCTTTTGACTACTTCTTTTTTTCGTTTTCCTTCATACTTCTTATTGTTCATCCTAATATCCACCCTTCTTGTCTTCTCCCTGGCCTGCCTGTCCTTCCACTTCTCTGTTTGTCTCGTGACTCGCTTTTGTGGTCCAGTTCTATCTTAGTACTTCTCAACATTCAGCCCATGCCTCCTTCTGTCACCTAACTTTTCCAAAGCACAAGCTACCATTCCTACATTTTCCTTTACCATTTGACTTCCTCACTTTCTCCAGTTTGCTCCTTTTTTTCTCCCCCAGTTGCCTACCTTTTCCACGCTACAGTTTGCCTTTCTCCTGACTCCTCCTCCCAGCAGCCCTAGCCCCAATAGAGCTCTTTTGGTCGTTTTTCCCTCAGCCTGCCTCTCCCCTACCTAGTACTTGTCCCCATTCTCCTCTGACCCCGACTCTCTCTCTTCTTTGTCTCCTTCCAGTTCTCCCCTAGTAGTTGCTTCACCGTCTCTTTCCAGGCGCTTTCTCCAGTTCCAACCTCTGGTCTCGCGGATCTCTCTGCCCTCCTCTCTCTTTGCGGTTCTCTCTTGCCTTTGCCTCCCGCTCTCCCCTCCTTCTTCCCCCGACCCGCCCTCCTCCCTCCCAGCTTCTCTGCCTGGCTCGCTGCCTCCCTCGCCTCTTGTCTCATCTTGCCTGTGTTGTCTGGGAGGGGAGCCCAGCCTCCTCTCCCTCGCTCAGATCAATGCCCTGGCCACTCACTTTCTGATGTTGCACGACGGGAAATGCTTTGAATACTTACGACATGGCCGCTCACACTGATTGCCAAGATTGACAGCACTAACCATCGCCTTCACTTGTTCCAGGGTGAAGCCCCTAGTCACCCCGCTCCGCGCGCACCTCCTGGCACCCCGGCGGCAAACTTCTGCCGCTCTGCGCTGCCCCCGCCCGGGGCGGGACACCCCCGCAGACTTGAGTTAACGGGCTACGCCGGCCGCGGCGCTGGGGGGTTCTGTTCCCTTGCTCCCCGGACTGTGCCAATTGACCTAGCACCGACTCCCCTTCCTTTTAATTTTTTTTATTTGTATCTTTCCCTTTTTCTTTAATGCCATTTACTCCTGCGGCGCAGCGCACAAGGAGCCCTCCCGCGCGGTACCATCCTGGAGCCCGCCCAGGTAACCGGGACGGAGCGAGCGATCTGGAGAGCGAGGGAGGCAGAGCCAGGGCGCGCGGCCCGCTGTGAGCTACCTGTTGGGGCGCCGGAGGGGGCAGGGGGCCGGAGCCCAGGGCCGGGCCGCCGTCCCCCGGCGTCTTCCGCTCCTGCCCTTCCGGGCACTCCAGGGTTAGTTTCTGTGAGCTGGGACCGAGGGGCTGGGGCGGGACAGGCAGAGGGACGAGAGCCGAGCGAGCGGAGCCCCGAGAGGGCGCGGGTGGCCGGGAGCCGCGGCTGCCGGGCCGGGGCGGGTTTGCGTACTTGGCTGGGGAGGGGAAAGGAGGAGGAGGAGCGGGAGGAGGGCGCTCCGAGGGGCCGACGCCGAGGGGGAGTGGAGGGAGAGAAAGGGGCCCGGGCGCCCGCCGCTCGCTGGTGGACGCGCTGATCCCAAGGATGCGTCCCCCTCTTGGAGAGTTGCGCCTTGTTCCGGACTGACAGATCTGCGTGGCGGGCGTCTGTTTTTCTCCCCTTCACCTCCCCTCCAAAAAATCCACTCTGAGAAAACACATGTTGTAGCTGTAGATAACTGTGCGTAGGACATTAAGGCAAAAGGGCAGGGACAGGGACACAACGCAACCTTTGACAACAGAAAGCTGTTATCGCCATCCTAAGTAGTCGTCCGGAAATCTGTCTGCCCTCTCGGCCCACCTCACTCCTCCACCTCCGCCTCCCCGCATAGGTATTCTAATCTATATAATTGGGAATGATGTGAAAAAGAAGTCAGGTGGCTTAGAGAATGAATTTGTAAGTCTCCGTGAAGTTTGAGGTAGGTATTTCATTGAAGTTCGCTCAAGTGTGTGATGGAGGAAGCTTGTGTGGCTGCGTGTGTAGTCATCCCTCCTCGTTCTGTGAAAGCAAATGCGTGTCGGCTTTGAAGGTTCGGATGGGACCGCTAGGCGGTAATGCCCTCCTTGCCCACAAGAGGGCAATATCCCGAGGGCTTTGTGAGCGCTGTATCTCTTGTTACCGCTGCAGGCTTGGGTTTAGAGAAAGTTATACTGAAAGTTTTAAAAAACTGATACCACATCTTATTTCGCGATACTAAAAAAAGAAAGATACAAAGGAAAAAAAAAAAAGAGGGAAGTGAAGAGAGAAGAGAGAAAGAGAAAGGCAGGCAGCCAGCCTACCCCGGGAGAGCCCTAGTCACACCGAGACTGGGGGGGAGGGCTGTTTTAATTGTGGGTTTGGCCGACTGACGACTGGAGTGCCCTCCTCGGCTGTCTTAGTTGTAGCCGGAGGTCATGTAAATCGACCTTAAAAGAATGCATAAGCCATAAATTAAAATAAACCCTCATCCAAGGGCTGATCCATAAGTAGACAATATCCAACCTGGACAAAACGGGCTTCCCTTGCGAGCCGACCTAAACCGCATCCCCCAAAGAATAGAGACTAAATGCAAAGTAAGTTTCCTAGCAAATATTTTGTTTTCTTGAAAAGTGTTGGGTTGATTCGCCGTGTGACTGCGACGCCACAGTGTTCGGAGCGCTTCAGTGTCAGCCAGGCTCCGGGTGCGGGAGGTCGGGAGGACCCGCTGAGCTTCTGGGCTTCTTAATGCTACCCCCACCCCACCCCCATTTCGGTTTGGAAACTTAGGCTGTTTGTGGGGTTGACACTGGTCGAGGGCGGGCGGGAGTCGAGGATCTCCGCCGCTCTCTCGCCGGGATGAAGTTTACTCGGAGGAGTTCATAAAGAAAACCCGGGTCGCTAGAAAACGCTTGCGCTCCCTCCTCCCACCCTCACCCCACCGCCGCTCCGCCGCTCCGCCGCTCCGCCGCTCCGCCGCTCCGCCGCTCCGCCGCAACTTTTCCGGGACACCGCTCGAGTTGCCTCCAGCTCCCTCCTCTTGTCTCCCTTCCTTCCCCCTCCCCCCGTTTTTGGACTATACTTTTTAATGATCTTTTCAGGAATAAACAAACCGAATTCCAAGCCCATCCGAAATCCAAGTGCTAACTGATCTGTGGTCCTCTTTACCCTGGCCGCGAGGGCAGTGGTGCCTGACCTGGCGGGAGCGGGGGCGAGGGGGTAGCTCAGCCCCGCCGGGCGCGGACTTCGCCGGGAGTCACCCGGCCGAGCGCACGGTAGCTGGCATGTTTCTTCCCCGCCCCGCGTCCCTGAGCCCAGCCGGCGCCCTCCGTCCTTCTCGGCGCCCTGCCGGGGCCCCGCCACCCGCTGCTCCTCTGCAGCCCGGGCCGCGGTCCGCTGCTCCCGGGCTCGGCCCAGGGCAGGGGGCGGTGCTGCCACCCGCCCCGGGGCCCAGCCCGAGCCCGGCCGCTCCCGCAGGAGCTGCTTTCTTCCTTCTCCCTTAAAGGGCCGGGCAGAGAAGAGAAAGGGCTTGTGCAAAGGCTGCTGGGGTTGTGCTCCGATGCCGGGAGGAGCGGCCCGGGGCTGCTGAGGGCAGATTAGCTCTGTGCCCGGCTGCTTCCCCGGCGCTCCGCAGAGCTTTAAGATAAAAAGAATTGGTGTGTTCGGAGCAGATAAAAGGTGGCTGTCGCCAGCTTGTTTTGAGTTTTATTTACGCTCTTTTAGGCTGACCAAGTTTGAAAATGTTGTTTTGTGTGAATTGTCAGATATTGAATGCCGCCCCTATTTGGGGACTAAAAATAAGTCTTCGACTGAACTGGCGGGGCTGGGCTGTTAGCGAGATGGGCTGTCCTGGGCTGCTTTTGCATGTGAGACCCTGTGAGGGCCGCGCTTGGAGTTTAGGGCTAGAGGTGGCCTGAAGCCGTCCTTGCGGCAAACTGGGCTGGGCTCCGGACCTCCCGCTGTACTGTCAATGGGCGCTCGGATGACGTCCGCGTCCCGGGCGCCGGTGCTAGCCGCGCACTCCTGCGGCCGGGCTTTGGCCCTGGCTGGACGGCCCAGCCAGCAACCCGGGGGAGTAGAGATGAAAGAGGGCCCCTCTACTCCCGCCCACTAGGGTCTTCTCTCTCCTGCCCTTTCTAGTCACATGTCCAGGTTTTTCCCTGGGTCCCGAGGAGAACAGACACAGCCTCGCCCAGTCTATTTCTAGGAGGTGGGTTTGGTGAATAAAAAAGGTCAAGTGGTCAGGTCTGCGAGCTGGTCCATGGCGAGGGGGGACAGGACGGACACCTGGCAAGTCCTGCCCTGCCTGTCCCCCAACCTTGGTCGGCCCGCCCGCCCACGGCTGGCTTCCCTAGGCCACATTCTTGCACTAAGTTCGAGAGGCTGTGGGAAAAGCAATCCTGAACCGGCCAAGGGCCGGCGAAGCTGATCCCGCAATGGCATTTTGTTTTGAACAGTTGCTGGGGTTGACGTTTCCTCATAAGGTAAGGTGTCACTGGACAGTCGGCTGCCCAAATGCCACATGTATAATTAGCCTGCGCACTCAGCACCTCGTCCCCGAGGCCCGCAGGCACGGGCTTGGCCGACCTGGTCCGCTCAGCTCCGTTCTGGGTTCCAGGATTCCCGAGGGAGGGCCGAACCGGTCAGGGCAGCCTCGGGAGGCCGTGGCAGAGAAGAATGTGACAGTGTAGCCTTGTCTTGGATTTTTTTTTTTTTAATCTTTTCTTTTCTTCTCTTCCTATTTTATCTTCTTATTTTTCGGCTGTTCAACTATTGGTAAGAGGGGTACTGGACACCAGCGCAGAGTGCAGACTGAATGGGGAAAGGAGATGCAGAGAAAATCTGGCAACATACCTATTCTTCACATCCTACTCGTGGGGGAGGGCTGCTAGTGGCCCTCTGCACCAACCCAGTAAGACCATTCCAGGCTTGGCATTGTATGTCCTGGCTTGGGTAGGGACTTCATGCTTCTAGGTTGGATTGTTCACCTGTCTCTGTGCTCCCTCCCACCCCCACTCCCAAAGGTCTCTCAGAAGTTAATATCCGTGCTCTGATTGCAGCTTCTGGTTTCCCCCTCCAGGCCTAGCCGCTTGGGGCTGCTAGTGATCACTGTGGGAAAGCCTGGGCAGATCTACTGTCTTTCCCTATCTCACTCTGGTTCAGCCTGGGGTTCTTAGGAGCAGTACCTTGTTGTTGCTTGAGCTTCCTACCTAGCTTCCCAGATCCCAGTGTCAGGTCTGCTTTAGCCTGCACTTTCTGGCAGAGACCAGATTTCTGCAGCCGTGAACATGACTTTCCCTCTGTCAACCTGTGCAGTTACCCTGGAATTCAACACTCAGCATTAGGCACTTGCATCAGTCTTCCTCCTCCCCTTGTTTCTAGGCCACTCAGATATGTCTGATACCTACTAGAAGATTCTTTTTTATTTCAAAACAAACAAGCAAACATCCTAAATCTTTCACAAGTTTAGTGGGACAGGGTTAGCTTTTCTTTTTTTTTTTTCTTTTTTTATTTGAGACGGAGTCTCACTCTGTTGCTCAGGCTGGAGTGCAATGGCATGATCTCGGCTCACTGTAACCTCCGCCTCCTGGGTTCAAGCGATTCTTCCGCCTCAGCCTCCCGAGTAACTGGGATTACAGGCACACGCCACCACCCCCGGCTAATTTTTGTATTTTTGTAGAGATGAGGTTTCACCATGTTGGCCAGGCTGGTCTTGAACTCCTGACCTCAGGTGATCTGCCTGCCTCGGCCTCCCAAAGTGCTGGGATTACAGACGTGAACAGCCGCGCCCGGCCCAGGGTTAGCTTTTCTATGGCAGCAAGAGTGCACCTTTCTTGGTGGGAAATGAGGACACGGTTTATTAAGCTGCATTTGCTTTTCATTGAACCGATGAAATATTTCACTTTCTTATAACAGGAGAAAAGTTATGACTGATTTAGGTATCTTCTGTGCAGTTTTGAAAGTATCTTCTTGAATACACATATGTGAGCACATGGGCAGTAGGCCAAATGACATGTAGTTTTTATCCTTCTACATTTTTGAAAACCTCATAAATCAAGAGAAATTGTCCCCATTAAAAAAAAGTGAACAACCAAAAAACAAATGTTTCAAACTCTGAAAGCAAGTGTGCATCACAATTATTAGGTCTAGTTTAAGACCAAAGATAGTAAGTAACCAGGATCCCGATATCAAGTACCAGGGCATTAATTCCATAGGCATAGTGACATCCTCTGTTGCTTTTCTCATGTACCACCAACACCTCCTTTCTCTTCTCTTCTCCACCATATTCCTTGTTATAGTGGCAAAACTAGATAGCTTTTTGTTTATTGTTTATTCTGTTTATTGTTGCTTTTATTTGATGTTTTGGAAGTCATGAAAAGGAACATTCTCTTGGTGTATATGTATTTTTTAAAATGCACAAAAAATTGAGTTATTTATTATGGAGCATGATATAAATGATATAATAGTATCAAGTACCTACACCTTAAGCTGATTCTATAATGGATTTGGTAACTGAATGCCTAGAAGAAATGAGATTAAGCAGGAAAATTATATTGTCTGTTGGGCATTTTTTCAGTAGTAGCAGAAAACAACAGATATTTTTCATTTTAAGGGAAAAACACATATGTACAATATGTTAACCTAACTGGCAAATCTTTCTTTTACAATGCTCTAAACTATATTACTGTAAAAAATGATAAAATTTGATGGCATTATTGAGATTTTATGTCTGTTTCTATTTGACCTTTTTTAGGAATTATTTAGTTATTGGTCACTGATGAAATTGCTACACATATCTATCTTACATTGAAGATATCAGTGACTTTTAAATAATTTTCTTTCAACTAGTACAATAAGTACTGGAATAAATGAATTTCTTTTGAAAAAGATAATATACATTGGCTTTAACCCCTACTTTTAATATTTTCTATGCTTTTCTGTTTTGTTCGGTTATGTATCTCTTTCCATGTTTGAAAGCATTCTCTTGTTAGTGAGAGAATTCATACATACATATATTTTTCACTATTTACAGACAACTTTCTATGAAAGTATAGAATAGTACAACAAAAATTTTGGTTTATCTAAGAGCTATTTGTTTTAATATAGTTTAGGGATGCATATATATCAATTGATGTTTTTCAAGTTAAGTGAAACATTCCATCAAGCTAATGTGTCTGAGAATACCATATCAGGCACAGACAGGTACTAGAAATGATAAAACACAGATAACTTACAGCAAGATGTTTTGCAGATGGAATGTATTATCTGCTCTCATGAGGTTAGATAGGCCATATTACCATTAAAAAATTAATCAAGTTATTTCACAGTTATCAAGTTATGTAGGTATATGAGATTTGATGATAACAGATTTTACTATAGAAACCTGCTAAAAATGAACATTCACTGCTGTTTAGAGGAAGAAATGGACTATCTTTGGGTTTGGATTTCTTCTTAAGAAATATGTCTCTCCTCTGTTTTTTTCCCTAATAAGGAAAATAAGGTATTAGAACAGTTTATGTATTCATCCTGACTGTATATTTTCTACTGATTATGCCCTGAATCTCAATATTCAAGTAAAAAAACCTAGTGCTCCTATACAGTGTAGGAAAAGCAATTTTTATTAATGTAAGCCAAGTTTAAATGTGTAGCATATCTTTTTGGCTTGAGGTTTTTCAAATGTGATCCGAAAACTCATTGTTTTGGTGAGCGTTGTATCAGAAACTCTCACCATCCTTTCATTATATATTCATTATTTATTCACAGGAAAGTGTTTTTATTTTCCTTGTTCTGTGGAAAAGGGTAAAAGCTTTTCAGTTAATTATTTTGTTTGGACATTTAAACAAACTGAAAATAGTTCAAAATTTACATTATGGTTTTTGATAGAGCTTTTCAATTTTTAAGTATTCATTGTAATAGTTTGGATAGAAATATCAATTGAAGAATGTGGGTGGAGGTTGTAAAATGGAATATCATTTAAATCTACTGCAGACTCTCTCAGCTCCAAAAAAGAGTGCTGGTCTGCTTTTCCTCAAATCTGTGGTAGTCTTAAAAAAGGGAACATGAAACCCTAAAACCTCAGAGAAGCAGTATCGATTCAGTTCCTAACTGCAAATCCTTCATATCTTTGCTCAAAATATCCAACTTTACACCAATATTAGCCATTCTTTTTATAGTGATACCATGCTTAGTAAAAAACTTCTAAGCACTGAGGTCAGGTGTTGAGATTGGATTCTAGTTTATTTTTTATGAATCAGATAAAGATTTCTGTGCATGAGACCATATGTGAAGATGAGAGAAGAAGAACATTTCCATATCAAAGGCAATATATCTGAAGCTGCATGGTAATTAAAATGCAGTGGTTTGGACTCTGTGCACTAGCACTTAAGCAGAGCATTGCTGGGACCTTGTGCATCATGCAGGCGGTTGCCTCTTGCATACTTCTTGAAATACACTTATAATTTTGTACAAACATTTATGCCAGTCCACACTTTTCTGTGGATAATTTGTATTTCATCCAAACCATTCAAAGTAGAAGTTATTTTTTGAGCTACCCCCTCATTATGGCTTTTGTGCATCAACTATTTTTATTCTTCTTGTTTGTATTTCTTTTTACCAGAATGATGGCTTGTTTATATTCAGAATCTCTTCTTGCTCCTCTAAGACCCCTAATATATCACTCATATTTTATTATTCACTCAAAAAAACTTTCATTTTTAGGAAAGATGTGAGTTATTTTCTGAGGTTAATTGTAGATGTTGTAATCTATTATAAACTAATAAACCGCATTAAAAATCAACTGCCTACTTATTTCTACTTTATAATGCTAATATATTTAGTAATCCTCACAAACTTGCACAATACATATATTGAAAAAAATCCTTTTTTAAATACTTAAAGAAAAATTCTGATATGTTTCTTTTCATTTAAATGGCATGAAAATGTGTAGTGGCATTCTCTTTCATGATACTTCAAGTGAACAGCAATCATTTGAAACTATGGAAATCTTTATATTTATCTAAAGAGTTATCTCTTTCCATTTATAGAGGGACGTTTGATTTTATTTATCAATAACTGAGTTAATATTTTAGCCTGTAACTATTTGGGGATAAATAGTGAAATACAAAATCTAACAGTTGGTAGTCCTGTGTTGTATATATTTTAGAAATTTTTGCATCTTTGGTGACCAACTTCAATTTGCTGCTCTGTAATCTACTGGCTCTTCTATTTCTGTATTTGCTGTCTTTCTGCGAACATTTTATTGTGGTGTGTGTGGCGAGGAATTCATTGATGTATTTTATTTACTAAGCTCCCATGGTCTATAAAGCCTTCTAAAGATTTCTCTGGATTGAAGCACCATGTATTGAAGAAGCCTAACGTGGTATTATTAAATGCTTTAAGAGTTTTGCATGTTTTAACTATTTTTAATCAAATTACTTAAGTATACTGATTTGATGCTTTTCAATGATGATATGTATAAATAGGCATAATAAATATAAGACAAATTCAAAGCGCACTATGTGATGTGCATATTAGAGTGTGTACAAACATTCTATGTTCTCTCAGTTCTCTCTTGATCTCTTTCTTCTCAGAAAAATCTCCCACGATAACCCTTGAAATGATCTGTCACCCTTGCTGCCTTCAATAATTTGTTGTTTCCAGTCATCTTAAAGAGACGAATTGTCTATCTTTGATATATCCATTCACGTGTAAAAAGGGACTTTATGCTGTTTGTGATTTTGACTTCACCGAGCACAATTTCTTTGCTTCTTTGAAAAGTGGTTCTTTAAAATTAGACAAAGAAAATTAAAGATGCTTCACTTTCCAAGGCCACACAAGCCCAATATGTAGAAAAAAGAAAATGCAACAGATTTTTTTTTGTTTTTAAAGAGCATACTCATTCTCAGGCATGGTTGCAAATGCTACATTTTATACTTTACAAATAGGTCATTGAATAACATAAAGACTTACTAAGTTCTAGACACCCTGAAGAGCATTTTTGAAGCCATGAGTCTTTACTTTTAAAGGATTCTCTCTTCTTCTGAAGATTTTCATAGTTGGTAGGTGGAGAAACTTAGGTGTGGTTGTCTTGATGCTAAGCAGGTTATTGATAAAACTGAGTAAGAATGCCCCCAGCTAAGAGAGAGTAGTTCATTGTATTTTCTTGGGAAGGAATATTGAAGGTCAGGAATATTTTTATTTTCTCAAAATAATTTCCAACTAGGTCCATGGGCATTGAACCTTCTGTGTATGAGAAGTCAGCTCCTCTCCTCCCAATATATCCACGATATAATCCCTAAGCCTCAGTTTCCTTATCTATAAAATGGGAATAATAATAATAATACCTACATCATAGGGTTGTTTTGAGGATTAAATGAGATAAACGAATGTAAAGCACTAAGCTGAGGGATTGGTATAAAATAAACATTTAATACATGTTATCTGTTATAGTTGAAGTGGTTCTATACTTACAATTATCTGGATCTGGCTTCCCATTCCAGCTTTACTACATAATTGCTATGTAATCTTTGGGAAGTTACATAACTTGCTTCTTTCCCTCTTATGTAAAATAGAAATAGCAATATAGGTTCTTAACTTTCTTTCCTTGAAAGGAGAATTAATCTATGGTCTGGAAGACTTGGGATAGAGTAATGACTAAATGTAGAGTTTACATGTTCAACTTCTCAAATTTGATAAAACTACAATTCTAAGGCCTAGAAGAGAGTTTGAAAGGTCATTTCATTTGTCATTGCTATATAGTATTGATCATCTTTTCTCCATTCTAATCAGTTAAGAAGTTCTCTTTATTTTGAAAGCCTGCCAAAAGGAGATTTTATAATCTTTGGTTATATATATCAATGATTAACACCAGGGATTTCTTTGTGTCAAATATACCCATCTCAGTCTGTTTTCTCTTGCTTTCATTTTAAGAAAAAATGAAAGCAGACATTCTTCTTCATTTGAATGACAGACATATATGTGTGAAGACCAAAATTAAACTTCCAATTTTGATTTTTTGAAGATTTTCTTTTGTTTTATTTGCTAAACTAGTTGTGTGACCTTGGAAAAGTAATGCAACCTCTCCAAATCTCAATTTTCTAATTTTAAAAATAGGGATGGTGATATAATTTATTCCATGGGTTGTTAGAAAGGTTAAGTTTGAAGATACTGTATATATATATGAAATATATATATACACACACACAGAAATACATACATACATACATATAGATATACATATAAGTGGGTAGAACAGTTCTGGACAACGGCGTTAGGATAAATTGACAATAGTTATATGATCAGTACAAGAACCATGGCATGAGAAAGGCTCTTAATTCTCTTATATTTATAGTACTCATCAGCCTTTAAAGTGCTTTCATATTCATTGCCTCATTCAATAAAAGGTATGTGGAGTAGATAAGCTTACCAGCCATACTAACTTTCTACTTGATGTGAATCAATGTTTCAATTGGGTTTTGCTTCAGGATATTATTTACTTCAAACAAAGCTTGTATGTCATAAGTTAGAACTGGCTTTTTTGGCCCTCTTATTTCCCAATCTCTTTGATATAATGTCAGTGCTCATTTATTGTATTTTCATACTTACTTCCAGAGCCAAATTATTGCTGCATTTCCCATACACCAATGTAAAAGAATAATACCATGCTGATCAGAAGCATTAAACATCAGTTCCATATGTCTTTGATTAATACAAATTAGAAAATTATGTAATAATAAGTGTGGCAAGTTTGATAGAAAACAATCTTTCAAAACATGAGGTTCGTTAATAAAAGAATCCTTGATGGTGTAAAGGCTGAGAAGAACTTGATTACATAATTTCAAAGATGAAAATGCATTGTACTAGTGAAGAGGTATGGATATAGGTGATTCTGTACAGTGTGCTAATTACCATCATGGCGTTATGTATAACAGCAGAAGTACCTATGTCAGGGAAAGCTTCTAGTAGGAGATGGCCTTTGATCTGTGATTTAAAGGATGACGAGGAACTGGCTTTAGGTAACATCCTAAAGAGCACTGAACATGGGGGAACATTTGACAGTATAACTAGCTTTTCTGTAGATCTGACACTGAAATGTCTCGTACATGTTTCTTTGTGATTCCTAGAAAGGCTGTGTCTGTCATGAATGTGATATGGACATAAGCCAGCAGCTTAGCTACTGCACTCCTCTTTCTTAGCTCAGTTTTGTGGTCAGGAACATTGTGAGTGCATTTTAAGGTACAGAGGAATCTTTCAAATTATTACTTTCCTTCAAATATGTCAACTAGGTATGAAAATTACAGTAAGTGGCTTATTAATATATGAACTGATGATCAGGGCTGTGAGTTAATAAAATCTTGTATCTTACACTGTAATACACTTTTAGAAAATGGACAAGCATGATCTTAGAGAAAAAGCTGTGTCTGAAAGCTTTTAGATCTAGGTGTTATTTCTGTTTCCCTTATGTGTTGCAGCTCTTTAGGTGCCTCATATTTATAATTAAGTTTTTCCAATGGCAAAGTTGGCATATATCATAACTTCTTTTTTATTGAGGGATAATATGAAAATAAATTAATCCTCAGAGTGGTTATTTAAGGTTTTTGGAAGAAATACAAATTATAATTATACAATGATAGTGATGAACAGTAGTAGTGGCAGAAGCAGCAGTAGCAGCAGTAAACCCTCTCTACTCCTGATAACTTTCCAATGGGGATGATAAATCCACTTATTAGGTTTTTTTTTTTTAATCTTTTTGTTTGTTTGTGTTTTTAAGAGATGGGGTCTTGCTCTGTTGTCCAGGCTGGAGAACGGTGATACAATCATGGCTCATTGCAGCCATTCCTGGCCTTAAGCAATTCTCCTGCCTCAGCCTCCTGAGTAGCTGTGACTACAGAAGCCCATCACCATGCCTGGCTAATTTTTTTTTTGTTGTTTTTTTTTTGGTAGAGGTGGTATCTTGTTGCCCAGGAGGGTCTTGAACTTCTGGCCTCAAGTGCTTCTCCTGACTTGGCCTTCCAAAGATTATAGGTGGAGCCATCATGCCCACCTAATTTCATAATCTGGAAACTCATGTTTTCTAATAACTTTTGAATGCCTTTTCTCTGAGCCAGCAGGCCTTCTTTTATATTTTTAGTTTGGAAGCTCTCTGGTGTTTAATAACTTGTTTCTCCAAGTTAAACACACTTACTGAGTTTTGCAGCTTATATGACTGCGACATAATCACTTTCTGAAAAGAGATTGGTGGTCACATAGGCTAGAGAAGCTATGGCCATGGTCTACAATGGCTTTAACCTATTTTCCTCACCACCGCTTTGGCATCCTGGAGACTTGCATTGTTGGTAATGGCATGAAAAAAAATGATGAAATCTCTACATTAAAAAGAAAGGTTCTGAAATTTAGTACAGGAGGGGGAAAAAGACGTGAAAGTTATAGAAAACAGTTTAAAAACATCCTCTTAGTCATATTAAATTAGTTATGATGCTAAAAGCATCATATTTAAAGAACATCTTCCTTTAAGATTTTCAATTAAGTTCCTTAATAAGAAGCCAAAACCAGGCCGGGCGCGGTGGCTCACGCCTGTAATCCCAGCACTTCGGGAAGGCCGAGGCGGGCGGATCACAAGGTCAGGAGATTGAGACCATCCTGGCTAACACGGTGAAACCCCGTCTCTACTAAAAAATACAAAAAAATTAGCCAGGCATGGTGGTGGGGGCCTGTAGTCCCAGCTACGCGGGAGGCTGAGTCAAGAGAATGGCGTGAACCCGGCAGGCGGAGCTTGCAGTGAGCCGAGATCACATCACTGCACTACAGCCTGGGCGACAGAGTGAGACTCTGTCTGAAAAAAAAGCAAAAACCGAAAAGAAAATAAAAATTGAAAGAATATAGCAGCTGAACAAAGTTTAAATAACTTGGAAAACAGCATATTAATCAATTGAGTCTCAGGAACATTTTTTACCCTTGACTCTGGAGACTTAAATACATACGGAAGGAAAATTTTATTGTTTTAAAATTTCTTAGCTGTAGTCCTTTCCCACTATAACGATGCAATATATCTAATGAAAGTAGATATATTGAGGTTTGAAAAAGGATTGTAACCTTGGAACCCTTAAAGGCATTTTTAAAGAAATTGTCAGCTTTTTGATATCAGATTCTTTAAATGTTTACAGATAACAGTAAGTCCAGAGAATGCATCCATTTGTAGTTTTTGTATAGGTTTGTGTAATTTTACAGCTATGCTAATGTGGGCTCATGTACACTGAATACTTTTGACTTTTGTGTTTTAAATTGTACGGCATTTTGTAACAGGCTTATTTTCTCTGAAGTATATATAGTCATATATATACAACCTGTGTTGGGTAGGACTAGTGAACTTAGAGACTCATATTCTTATATAGGGCATGACAGGGAAAGAATGAGAAACAGCTTGACTTTTAATTAACAGGTTTGGAAAACACCTTGGGCCATTTTCCAAAGCATTCATAATTAGCTGTGTCTTAGTTGTGAAGTTTTGTGTTTGATTTCTTTGTTATGTCCACATGGAAAGCTCATCAATGTTATCAGGAGCTATGTAAATAGAGCATATAAAAAGTATACCCCTTTATATTGTACATGAATTTTTCTTTTTTAATTCTGAATTTATTGGTATAAAACAATACTGTTTTAGGTGTTAAGAGCTTGGGCTTTTGAATCAGCACACCCGGGATCAAATTTTGTTCTACCATTTACAATTTGTTTATCCTCTCTGAATCTATTTTCTTAAGTGTTAAATGAGAATATTAATGCCTTCTTCCTAGGATATTGTGAGGGTTGAGGAGATGATGTGCATAACACACTTAGTACCTTGTTTGGTTCATAATAAGTGCTTGGTTGTCATTTTTCTATGAAAGTCTGATTACAGTACAAAAATATCACTTTATGCCCTTTGCATTCATTTTCATATTGAAAGAAAATGGTATAATTAAATACTTGGGAAGAAACTTCTAACGTATATGGTGAGCATTCTGATTTTTTTTTCTAAAGGTGGATTTTGATTTGTTCGACGTTCTTCCCATCGTTTATATAAGCAGGAATAACTCATTTTAAAGGTGATGAAGGCCAAAGACATAGTCTAGAAATCCATGGCCTTGGTGTCTTTACTTTTACTCTGTGTTCAAAGCTGACCATCATCATCTGTGACCCTCAAAATCCATCCCTGTTTATAAAGAGTATTCCATTATTCATTTGTCATGGCTCACCCTGAGTAAAGAAGGATGTTGGGAAGATGGCGGGCACTCCCCTATTTCCCTGACTCCTTGCCACTTGTTCTTCAGCTCTATTTAATGTGCTTTAAACCTATCCCTTGAAGTTTTAATTTTATTATATTTTTCATTTCTGTGTGTTCAAATGATTTTTTTCAAATTGGTGAGGTAATCTTTATAGACAGATATAGAAATATCTATATGTGCTTTATGCTTATCTTTTATGTCTTTAACCTATTTATTTTAAAATTGCTTGCTGATAACTCCAGTATCTATAATTTCACTACCGAGAACCATAGCTGGTCTCTGCTTTTTCTTAAGATTCTTGCTCAAGGCACCTTATTTTCTCTTATGCTTAGCTGTTTTGTTTTGTTTTTATTTCAATGAGCTGATCATGTTCCTTGGAATATTATTTGCAGGGATTCTCTGAGGCCTAGAATGAAGGGGAACTCTTGTGGAGAGGATTTCCATTAGCTTTGCCACGTTCTTTTGCATTTTCTTAGTACTACTTTCACATCTTTGGGCTGTTATTCTTTTTTGATTTGTATATATGCTAGTTTCTGCAATTTAAATGCCAATAAAATAGGACATTTGTATTAATGTTCTTTACATTTTATGAGGCTGTGCTTATATAGTTATTAATTTTGCTCATTTAACAAGTTTATATCTGAGATAATTTAAAAGGCAGAAATATGATTTTATTAAATTTAGTAAGGGAGGTGTTAAATTATATGGTCATTCTAACTTGTCCCAAATGAGCTGTCTATGTAATATATGTATTTAAGTAATATGTATATTACTAATGTATCTTAAAAGTAAATATGTTTGATAATTAATAAAATGCTTGTTTCAGTGTTATCACATAGTAACCTATAGCTGGTATCTTCCTCGATTGATTGGAATGAATGTAGGAAACATTTTCAGTACCTGAGGTCAAAGGGGCATAACCTGGGATATTCATGGAGAGGAAATAGAGATCTTAGGCATTCTAGATAGCCTAAATGCAGCTGGAGAATATTGTTGGTAAGGCTGAGTCTGGAAGAATTCCTCTGGCAAGACAATTTTAAGGTTTGTTCGGGAGAACTTCTGACAGAATAGTGGTTGCCACATTTTGGGTAGAGCACACCCTTAGCAAAATGCTCATGAGCCCTAATACATGTACATATGTATTTCAAATTTTAGACATGTACTATTTTGCTAATATATGTTATAAACTTGTACATATTGTAGATATAGAAAAGAAAGAGATATAGATGAAAGAATATTTTAAAATGAACTGTGGTCCCCCAAATCCTATAATTGAATATGCTTTGTTATTTTTGAAAGTCTCCATTTAACACAGTGTGATGAAGCGCTTTAAAGATCTGATTCTAAGTTTATTTTACTTTGCTACATGGCTTTAATGCTGCCACAGCTGAAAATGATATCTCAGAAAGAAAAATAGATCCAAATGGGAGAAGAACATCATTGATTGCACAAATTGATTACATACAAATGTATGCAAATAATTTTGTTAAAATTTGGCTATTAGCCTCTGTCTTCCCTGATGACAATTAGTTGTTTTTGCCAATGAGGTCAAAGGTATAGCATTTTAATATTTTTTAATAAATGGACTCAAAACCTGTTGAAACTTTTTGGAGCATCACTAAACAGGTTAGAATATTCTGTTACCAATTTTTAAATTGAAAATAGATGAACATTTTTGTAAGTGATAGCATAGAATTTTTGGTAACAAAATTCACACCATGATGGAATCATTTTCAAACGTGTTTTCAAAATATTCTTTCATAACATAAATCTGTTTTGAAAAGCATTCACCTTCTCATTTGATAAAAATCACTTTTGCCTTGAAGAACAGATTAGGTTTGATTGCTTCTATGTTTGTATGTATATACCTAATTGTCTTTCTGAAATCTATCTATCTATCTATCTATCTATCTATCTATCTATCTATCTATCTATCTAACCATTTATCTAATCTATGTGTTTGGTAACACACACTCACAGCTTCTTGTCATCACATGAAAGTTCAGCACATTTGGTACATTAGTTTTATTCTTAGGTTTGGAAACTACCATAAAATAAGCAATGAACTGCTGGATGGTGCAAACAATTCTCATGTTTATGCCCCTTCTCATTTCAAAGCATTGTAAAGATTTTACCATGGTATACAGACCTTTTTAAAATTAATTTTTGTGGTTACATAGGTGTATATATTTATACGGTATGTGAGATATTTTGATACAGGCATACATTGCATAATAATCACATCAGGATAAATGAGGTATCTATCACCTCAAGCATTTTTTCTTTCTTTGTATTACAAACAGTCCAATTATACTTTAGTTATTTTAAAATGTACAATAAATTATTGTTGACTGTAGTCACTGTGTTGTGCTATCAAATAAAAGATCTATCTATATTTTTGTACCATTAAGCATATCCACTTGCCCACCTCTCTGACTACCCTTCCCAGCCTCTGGTGACCATCATTCTACTTTCTGTCTCCATGAGTTCAATTGTTTTAATTTTTTTTTAGCTCTCACATGTAAGTGATAACATATGAAGTTTGTCTTTCTGTGACTGGCTTATTTCACTGAACATTATGACCTCCAGTTCCATTCATGTTGTTGCAAATGACAGGATCTCATTCTTTTTGTGGCTAAATAGTACTCCATTGTGAATATGTACCACATTTTCTTTATCCATTTATCTTACTCTAAGCCTATTTTTTAAAGTAATTTCATTATCATGTAGCACTGGGCTTCAACATTTTGCTACAATTGCTTGATTGTGAATGATGTAGTTAGTAAAGTCTATGGTACTATCTCTGTAATCTTATCCCTTTGTTCCTTTAGTTCAGCTAGGACAACCATTTCACCAGTGGGTTCACTTCCTTAGTTTTCCTTAAAAATTTTTTTTTCTTAAAAAAGGAACTTATTGTTGAGATGGTATCTTTCCTGGTACATATTTAAATGGCTCACTAAAAATTAGCACTTTGCCTATTAAATATAAACTGAGGCATGTTGAGAAATATGTACACTCATTCATCTGAAAAGCAAGCATCCTACATGACATTTCTTTTTGCAAATCTTCAGCCAAGTTTTCTATGGGTCTTTCAACATTTTGGCAGTACCACCTATACAATGCCAGAAGACATCACTCACACTGCATTCTAGGTAAATGGTGACTCCAGAGTTTTGCATTACACAGCGCTGATTTTTAGTTAAGGGAATGTATTTAAGTTTGTTGTCATTTTTTTTTGTATATTATTTTAACCTTTTTTTATAGCAGTAGGAAGAACAAGTGCTCTTCTGATAGCATGTAGCTTTTTATCTTTTATAAAAGAACTTCAAAGAGGTTTCAAAACATTTAACTTTATGTTTGGTGAAATTTTTTAAAGTACTGATTGAGCATTGTATGATTTTAAACATTGTTGGAAAAATTGCAGCAATATAGATTTATATTGATGTGCTTAGTATTTAAATATCTTGCTGATTGTAAAGGGTTCATATTGTTTAACATCTGAAAGTACAATAGGGCAAAGTATGTTGTTAGTGATACTAGATATAAATCTCTATCTCAAATTGTATTCTTGATGATTAAACAAATTCTGGCCTATTTTTTGTCAGATATGCATGGATCATCATTGTTTCTATCCTGTAATATGCCTGCTATTGAGCTACTACTAGTAGTAGAAATGTCAACTTTGTCATGGTCTTGTTATCATTAAGGCCTACATTATTAATATTATCCTTAAGCTATAGTTTTTTTGGAAGAATCATTTTAAACCACTTGGGCATTTGTTCAGGGTTAAGTTAGTAAAAAACTAGATTATATTATCTACAGTCATTCTCTTTTCTTTACCCAGGATACTTCTGATATTGGGTGTTGCACATTAAGACACATAGACTCAATCTGTCAATCTGTATTTAAATCTAGGTAAAGAGTAGTTTTTCTTACATTTAAAATAAATAAATATACTGCAGCATATTTATGTAGTATACTCCTAGGATGTATGTACGCACTTTGGAGACTACTGAAATAGAAAAGAGTGGGAAAGAGAGGTGAGGGCATGATGAGTCAAGGAGGAAATGCATGGTCTCCAGATGACGCTCTTCTGGGACATAGTCCCTCTGAAGAATGTAGCCATAACTGGAAACCTGGGACAGGAAGTAGGACTACAGATTGATCAGTGTTGAGGTTCAGGAAGCAGTAGTATGGTATTTTTGTTTCTATTTTTTTGGGAGGGGATTGGTCTCACTCTGTCACAGAGGCTGGAGTGCAGTGGCACAATCGTAGCTCACTCAGCCTCAAACTCCTGTGCTCAAGTGATCCTCCTGCCTCAGCCTCCCGAAGTGCTGGGATGATAGGCCACCATGCTGTGCTAATTTTTTAATTTTTAAAAAAGAGACAGTGTCTTGCTACAACGCCCAGGCTGGTCTTGAACTCCTGACCTCAAGTAATCCTCCTGCTTCAGCCTCCCAAAGTGCTGGGATTATAGGCTTAAGCCATGGTGCCTGGCCTAGTGTGACATTTTTAATATGAGAAAGGAAGCAGATTTAACCCATCTTTTATTCTTTAAGGCAAAGCAGTTTGAGTCATTTTGTTGGTGTGAGGGGGTCAGCAAAGTTCCATAGTTAAGTGTATTTATCATGTTCAGGAAAGGGGGGTCAAGTGAAGAATTACTACTCTCCTGAGTGTCTGGGGCTCTTTGTTGTTTCTGCACCCAGCCTTCCTTGGATTTAGATAAAATCAGAGCAGAAGCTGGGAAAGGACAGTAAGGCAGCAGTTAGGGATGTCTGTAGGCAAACATTACTATCAGTACTCTTTTCTTCTCCCTTTTCTTCTTTTCTCTAACTCGTTGGTATATTTCCTGGGCAATTTGCTATAGTATCAAAAATCCAGTTTGGGAGTTTCAGCTCTACCAATAAACTTTGGGTGACTTTGGCTAAGTCACTTCTCTCTAGGAATTAGTTCTTTCGTTGGTGATTGGGAAGTTTGATGATCTCCAAAGAGGTTTGAGCTCTGACACCCTGCTGATATCCATTTGGGATAGTGTTCTGTGCTTCCCCTTTATATAGAACTTTCAAGCACCATGTCCACTGTGCCTTCTAAAGTGACAAATGCTAGGAATTTAATTTAATATATGAATTCATGCTAGTAGACTCATGAGCAAAAACGATACACCATTTCTAGCTGCTTCCCTTCACTTTTCCATACAGCTTTTCATAGAGTATATTTCCATAGTGTGCTCCTGGAGAGTGCTCTTGCTTTCTAACCTAAAATGTCTAATGAGAACTTTAGAAAGGAAGGGAGTATTAGCATCTGGAAGGTTGTGCCTGTGAAGGAGGTTGGGCTGGATGAAATAGGCAGGGCATTGGGACACAGCCATCAATTCATTGCGTGTGTTTGGCTGGACTGGCAGCAGTGGCCAGTGCCAGGTTTTTTGAGTATGGTTTCTGTCACCAGCAGAGTTGGCTGTCTTTGAAGTCTGTTAGTTAACCTCTTCCAGAATCTTGGAGTGCAACTAGCACTCAAGAGAAGGAGGATAAAGGAATCTCTAGGAATAAAAAATACTCCTATTTTCATTAACAACCTAGTTCTCTTCTTACACCAGTTTTTTGACGCATTTAATAAATGAACAGATTTCTGATTTTCTCACTTTCTTTTCAGTATCTATTTATTTCTATGGATGGAGATAATATTGGTTAATGAACTGGATGCATATCACCAAACATATATTGAGCCATTACCACACATAGACATATTTCTGGATGCTTTCATAAGATGGTGATAATAATAGTACCTATATAATATTTTTGAGAGGTTTTATTAAGCTAATACACTTGGAAGAGTACTTGATATGTTGTAAGCTCTCATTAAACATTAGTGATTATTATTTTATTATTTAACCTACACAACAGCCCTGGGAGGTAGATGTCATTATTTTAGTTTTATAGAAAAGGAACTTAAGGTTTAGAAAGGAAAAATGACATGCCCAAGTTTACATAGCCATTAAATGGCAGAGCCAAATCTAAACCTAGATATCCTGCCTTGAAGTTCTATGGTATTTCTGCCATATAAATGCAGCTCCCTGTAACATGCAAGTTAAGCTAAGAGATTTTCCTCAGGTAATCTACAGACCAGATAATAAGGAGCTTGGGTAATAGGGATAATAAGGAACTGAACATATTATTATGTGGTGTTGAATTTCAGCAGGTGTGGTTATTAAGGCAGTCCTTGCTTTGCATGGCATGGTGTTAACTGAAAGTCTTATACGTCATAACCCTGTCTTCACTTTGTATAGCTCTGATCCCAACTTTACACAATTCTCATGTCATAGTTTGATCTCAGTTATTACAGAATCATGCAAAGTGGGGACATGGCTGCACTATGCACTAGTTTCAGTTATCATGGTATAATGCAAAGCAAGGACTGTCCGTACTTCTATGAGCTTCACATTCATATAAAGAAATTCTCAAATTATCTTTCCTTTGGACCAGTTAGATAATTCATTTCTATTTGATGACCCATTATCTTTTTTCCTTTTCTTTTTTTTACAGTCTCTCACTCTCTCACCCAGGCTGGAGTGCAGTGGTGTGATTACAGCTCACTGCATTCTTGAACTCTTGGGCTCAAAATATCCTCTCACCTCGTACTCTGGAGTTGCTGGGACTGTAGGTGAACACCACCATGTCCAGCTAATCAAAAAATTTTTATTTTTATTTTTAGAGACAGGGGATCTCACTGTCTTGCCCAGGCTATCTTTTTTCTTCTAAGGCTCTTCTCCTGCTAAGGGAGAGTACTGTGTTGCATAAGTAAGTTCTTGAAGGTCACTGATGGTTGGCTCTTGGCTTTTAGGCAAGCCGTCTCTGATATTTATTGTATCCAGTAGTAGATCTCTCTCTGTATTTAGACAGAAACACTTGTTTTCTTTCCTTTTTTTCTTTAATTTCTCCCCACCTCTTATTACCTCTAAACTTCTTTCTGAATTTATGTTATTTTTTTTCTGTTTCAGCAATGTACAGGGAGGCCACTAAGGCCAGTTATCTCTCAGTTGGTATTTTATTATATGAAAAGTGATTTATTGCAGTAGACAGTGGGCAGCCATTAAGCAAGAACTGGGCCTTTTAAAATTTCTTTTTAGATATAGATGCTTAAATTCTTTTTAAGCACTTAGTAATCATTTCAGCCTGAAGGTTATTGCTTAGATTTCAATTTTAGAGCAAGGTACTATTGAAAAGACTGAAGCTTTGAACCTTTCCTTGTCCCCAAAGTTTAAAATATTCTCAGCTGGGCACAGTGGCTCATGCCTGTAATCCCAGCACTTTGGGAGGCTGAGGCAGGTGGATTGCTTAAGCCCAGGAGTTCAAGACCAGCCTGGGAAACATGGCAAAACCCTGTCTCTACAAAAAATACTAAAATTAGCCAGGTGTGGTGGCGTGTGCCTGTAGTTCCAGCTATTCTGGAGGTTGAAGTGGGAGGATTGCTTGAGCCTGGAAGGTCCTGGCTGTAGCAAATCATGATCACGCCACTGCATTACAGCCTGGGTGACAAAGTGAGACCCTGTCTCAAAAAAAAAAAAAAAAAAAAGTAAAAAAAAAAAAATTCTCCCTTGAGTCTTTGTTGACTCCTTCACCCCACTAACACTGTTTCAAAACCTGTTTTTAGTATTTTTTGTCAAGCATCTTGAAGAGTAGAAATCCTATACTGACTCTAATTTTATTTCTCTAACCTGTACAGTGCTCGAGAGTTAGCTTGGGATGAAATGAACTTGTGATAAAAAGCATACTCCACCACTTTCTAACAGTATGAACTTTGGCATGTTGTTTTAATCTCTTCAGGCCTCAGTTTCCTTACCTGTAAAACAGTACCTACTTCTTAGGGTTGTTTTAAGGGTTAAATGAGTACATATAAGTGCTTAGAACAGTGCTTGGCACACATAAGAACAGGTGTCATATAAGCATTAGCTATTATTAAAACAAATGTCTTTAAAAGAAGAATTTGGCCCAAAGTAAGGAGTACGTTATTCAAAATACTTTATTTAAGGGGTAAAAATGAATACTACTGAAACATAATGCGAACTAATCCTACAATTTCCCCAACACAGGGACGTTCGAGTACCTTTGAGATAATTCTAGCTGTTCTGTAGTAATAGGTACTTTGAGAACCACTTCAACTGCAAATCAACAAATCTATTGGAACTAAAATTCCTTTATTATAACCTCTTCATTTTTGAGTGTCATAATTTGTGGAGACTAGTTGATTTGGGCACAGAGTGAATTTGGATATGAATTTTCTCAGGGCTAGATTTGTGAGGTAGCAATAACTGAAGATGCAGTGACAGAGTTTAAAGAGGCGGCAGCTAGCAAACAAACAGGATGCTTGACCCAGGAGGCATTTCCCAGGGCAGGCCTAGGTGCAGCCTGGCTTGGCCAGTGATTGCAGACTAGATTTCTAGGCCATAGAAGGCTGTGGGCGAAGGCCACTGTGGTGTTGAGTTGGTAACCCTCTGTTGCTGTCAAGCTTTTTTGATGTGGACCCCAGTGTCTCAGGAGGTGCTTAGCTTCAGCCCAGCATGGCCAGGAATTATAGGCTGGACCACTAGGTCCCAGAAGGTTCCTTTTTGGAGGCAGTAGACTTTAGGAGTTGAACCCAGATTTGTCTCATGACAATAGGTAAACTCTTACTAATCATTCCATGCCGTTTTCCTGGTGAAGGCAGCAGTGGAGAAAGGACAGTAGCTGTAGCAGTGGGGGCATCTATGTGTTCACCATCTAAAGGGATAGATGATATGCTATCTGAGTGGGCAGCTGTAAAGTCAAAGGGGCTCCCTGCAGGCAACAATGTCATGATGATGATACTGGAGGAGATGGTAGTGGTATGGTAGTTGTTACAAGCCTTTCATGGATCCATTAGAGCTTGGGAATGCATTTTGGGTATTTTTACCTCAAATCATAAACTCGTAGTCTTTGCATTATGGAACTTTAGAATTGAAAGGGTGTTCCAGTTCCCTTTTTTGTGGTGTGATTCCATTTAAGTGATCGTCCAATCCATGCTAAGGGATCAACAATAGGGAATTACTTCCTCCTTTCCACCAGAATGTAAGCTTCATGTAGACAGGAATTTTGTCTGTTTGTTCATTGTTTAATAAAAATTAAACTAAAAGGTGACTGGAGCAGTGCCTGGCACCTAATATGTACTTAGAATGAAAGAATGCTTGGATAACTTAGCTAAAAAGTTTTGTCTTATAAATTGCTCAACATTACTAATCATCAGGGAAATACAAATCAAAACCACCAGGTGATAGTATCTCACCCCAGTTAGTATGGCTATAATCAAAAAGACAAAAAAACGCTGATGAGAATGCAGAGAAAAGGAACTCTTATATACTATTGGTAGGAATGTACATTAGTACAGCTATTATGGAAAACAGTGTGGAGGATTCTCAAAAAATTAAAAATAGAACTACCATATGATCCAGCAATTCCATTGTTTGGTATCTATTCAAAGGAAAGGGAATCAGTATATGGAAGAGATATCTGCCCTCTTATGTTTATTACAGCACTATTCACAATAACATGGAATCAACCTAAGTGTCTACCAACAGATAAAATAGATAAAGAAGGTATGGTGTGTATATATGTATATATATGTATATACACACACATATATATACATATATATATACACAATGAAATATTATTCATCCATAAAAAAGAATGAAATCCTGTCCTACATGTTGTCACTCATATATGGAAGCTGAAAAAGTTGATCTCATAAAAGTAGACAGTAGAATAGTGGTTACTAGAGGCTGAGAAGGATAGAGGAGCAGAGGGGATAGGAGAGGTTGGTTAACAGATATAAAATTATAGCTAGATAGAAGGAATAAGTTCTAGTGTTCTACAGCACTGCATGGTGACTATAGCTAAAAGTAATTTATTATATATTTTCATATAGCTAGAAGAGAGGATTGCATGTTCCCAAAACAAATGGTAAATCTTTGAGGTGATGGATATTACCCTGCTTTTGATCATTATACATTGTACACATGTATCAGAATATCACTATGTACCTTGCAAACATGTACAATTATTATATGTCAATTGAAAAATCATGCAAAAGCTTTATTTTATATATTGAACATATTATGTGCCAAGCATTATCTAAGGCGTACCTTACCCCTGTGAAGTATATATTATTCCCAATTTATGGATGAGTAAATTGACACTTAGGCATTAAGTATATATATGAATCTGTATCTATGATTCATTTATTTTGGTGCTATCTTTATAAGGGTTTTGATAGTAGCATCTTGCCATCTTTGTGAAATGAATAGCAAGCTCCCATTTTTGTCTATGCTCTGGAATAATTTGGAGAGCATAGGAATTGTCAGTTCTTAAGGGTTAAAAAATCTTACCTATAAAACCATTTGATCTTCATACTTTTTAAAGAGGTAGATATTTAACAATATTTTATTGGTCTATTCATATTTTCTATTCTTTCTTGAGACAGTTGGTAATTATATTTTACTGGGAAACCCACTATTTTATCTAGATTTAAAAAATATATTGGCACAAAGTTGACATATTGTTTTCTTTTATTCTTCTTTGTATCTGTGGTTATATTCTCTTTCTTACTCTTTATGGTTTTTTTTTGAGATCTTTTGGGGTCCTAATTCTGTCATTTTACATATTATTAGAAACTTTGTTGAGCATGCTAACATTTAGCTTGCATTTATTCATATATCCACAAGGCTTGATTAATTAAATTCAACAAATGTTTATTTTCTATGCCAGATAGATGCTAAAGATACAAAGGGTGATTAAAACAGGGCCTACTATAAGAAATATATAGTACAGTAAAGATATTTGAGACCATTTGTCAAATGTTTTGCTGAAATCCAGATATGTTATTTCTAATGTATCACTCATCCAACAAAAAAAGTACTTTTTAAAAATAAATTCAACTTTTATTTTAGATTCAAGGGATACACATGAAGATAGATTGTGTGATCCTGAGGTTTGGGGTATGATTAATCCTGTCAGCCAGGTGCTGAGCATAGTATCCAATAGGTAGTTTTTCAGTCTCTGCCCCCTTACTTCCTCCCCAAGTAGCCCCTGGTATTTATTGTTTCAATCTTTATGTCCATGTTTACCCAATGTTTGGCTCCCACTTATAAATGAGAACATGTGGTATTTAGTTTTCTTTTCCTGCGTTAATTTGGTTAGGATAATGACCTCCAGCTGCATCCATGTTGTTGCAAAGGACATGATTTCATTCTTCTTCTTTTTTTTTTTTTTTTTTTTTTTGAGATGCAGTCTCACTCTGTCGCCCAGGTTGGAGTGCAGTGACGTGATCTTGGCTCACTGCAACCTCTGCCTCCCGGATTTAAGCAATTCTCTGCCTCAGCCTCCCGAGTACCTGGGATTACAGGCACGTGCCACCACGCCTGGCTAATTTTTGTATATTTAGTAGAGACGGGATTTCATCATCTTGGCCAGGTTGGTCTTGAACTCCTGACCTCTTGATCCACCAGCCTCGGTCTCCCAAAGTGCTGGGATTACAGGCGTGAGCCACCGCACCCAGCCATCATTCATTTTTATGGCTGCCTAGTATTATGGTATTCCATGGGGTGTATGTACCACATTTTAAAATTTTATTTTACAGTAAGTTATAGGAGACATGTGCAGAACCTGCAGGTTTGTTACATAGGTATATGTATGCCATGGTAGTTTGCTGCACCTGTCAACCCGTCGTCTAGGTTTTAAGCCCTTCATGCATTAACTATTTGTCCTGAAGCTCTCCCTCCCCTTCCCCCCTCCACAGGCCCTGGTGTGTGTTGTTCCCCTCCCTGTGTCCATGTGTTCTCATTGTTCAACTCCCACTTATGAGTGAGGGGACATGTGGTGTTTGGTTTTCTGTTCCTGTGTTCATTTGCTGAGGATGATGGCTTCCTGCTTCATCCATGTCCCTGCAAAGGACATGATCTCATTCCTTTTTATGGCTGCATAGTATTCCATGGTGTATGTGTACCACATTTTCTTTATCCAGCCTATCATTGAAGGGCATTTGGGTTGGCTCCATGTCCTTGCTATTATAAATAGTGCTGTAATAAACGTAAGTGTGCATGCATTTTTATAATAGAATGATTTCTATTCCTTTGCTTATATACCCAGTAATGGGATTGTTGGGTCAAATGGTATTTCTGGTTCTAGATTCTTGAGGAATCGCCACACTGTCTTCCACAGTGGTTGAACTAATTTACATTCCCACCAAGAGTGTAAAAGCATTCCTATTTCCCCACAGCCTTGCCAGCATCTGTTGTTTCTTGACTTTTTAATAATCACTATTCTGACACAATGAGATGGTATCTCATTGTGGTTTTGATTTGTATTTCTCTAATGATCAGTGACGTTGAGCTTTTTTTCATGTGTTTGTTGGCCACATAAATGTCTTCTTTTGAGAAGTGTCTGTTCATATCCTTTGCCCACTTTTTGATGGGGTTGTTTTATTCTTGTGAATTTGTTTAAGTTCCTTGTAGATTCTGGATATTAGACGTTTGTCAGATGGGTAGATTGAAAAATTTTTCTCCCATTCTGTAGATTGCCTGTTCACTCTGATGATAGTTTCTTTTGCGGATGCAACATATTTTCTTTATCCAATCTACCACTGATGGGCACCTAGGTTGATTTTGTCTTTGCTATTGTGAATAGTGCTGTGATGAACATACAAGTGGATGTGTCTTTTTGGTAGAACAATTTATTTTCCAAAAAGTATTTCCAAGAAAGAGGCAAAAAGGGCTAATACACAGGATCTGTGTTTTTTTTTAATTTTGTGAACCTATATTTGGGCCTAAACATTACCTATTTACCTTGTACATGCTCAGTTATGCATTTTAGAATCTTGTCCTGGTAATTGAATTTATATAAAGAATATATTACCAGAACATATCTTGCTCATTAATAGAGTCTTTTGGAAAGATTTTTAAAGGACATTTTAACCATTCTAGAAATTTATAAATTTTATCAACCAGAGAAGTGCTTCTTATATTTTAGTAGGGATGCAAATCACCTGGGGATCTTAATTAAAATGTGGATTCAGATTCCATAGGTTTGTGGTAGGGCATAGGAATCAATGACCCAGGTAATGTCTTTACTGCTTTTCATCAGTGCTGCTGGCTGTAACCACACTTTAAGTAGCTAAGAGTTACAGGACAGAAGGATAATATATATTCTGTTTTATAATTAGTAAAGTTACAGGTCTATAAAGTTAACAAATAGAGCATTTAGGCTAAAATTAAAAAGACTGACAATGCCTTGTGTGTTAGTGAGGGTAAATAATAACTGGAACTCTCATACACTGGGAGTGTAAATTGTTATAACTAATTTTGAAAACTATCTGGCAGTATTTACTAAAGTTAAACATGTGCCTATTCTGTGACCAGAAATTATAATTCCAGGTATATACCCAAGAGAAATGAGTGTATTTGTCCACCAAAAGACATACACAGCTTGTTCGTAGCAATTTTGTTTGTAATAGCCACAAACTGTAAACAACCCATATGTCCACAACAGGAGAGTACATTAATTGTGGTATACTTACTCAGTGGAAGACTATTCAGCAATAAAAACCTGATATTTGTAATAACATAGATGATTCTCATGGACATTATGTGGAGCATAGAGAAGTAAAGAGAGAAACAGCTAAAGATTAGAGGAAGGTAGAAGGTAGAGTATGTACTGTGATTTCATTTATTAAGTTCAGGCATAACTACTTTACAATGATAGAAGTCAGAATAGTGGTTATCTTTGGATGGGTAATTAATTGGGAAGAGGAATGTGAGAACCTTCTGGGGTACTGAGGATTTTTTTTTTTTTATTCTTTAATTTTCAATCTTTTTATTATTATTATTATTATTATTATTATTATTATTATTATACCTTAGGTTTTATGGTACATGTGCGCAATGTGCAGGTAACTTACATATGTAAACTTGTGCCATGCTGGTGCGCTGCACCCACCAACTCGTCATCTAGCATCAGGTATATCTCTCAATGCTATCCCTCCCCCCTCCCCCCACCCCACAACAGTCCCCGAAGTGTGATGTTCCCCTTCCTGTGTCCATGTGTTCCCATTGTTCAATTCCCAACTATGAGTGAGAATATGCGGTGTTTGGTTTTTTGTTCTTGCGATAGTTTACTGAGAATGATGATTTCCAATTTCATCCATGTCCCTACAAAGGACGTGAACTCATCATTTTTTATGGCTGCATAGTATTCCATGGTGTATATGTGCCACATTTTCTTAATCCACTCTATCATTGTTGGACATTTGGGTTGGTTCCAAGTCTTTGCTATTGTGAATAATGCGGCAATAAACATACGTGTGCATGTGTCTTTATAGCAGCATGATTTATAGTCCTTTGGGTATATACCCAGTAATGGGATGGCTGGGTCGAATGGAATTTCTAGTTCTAGATCCCTGAGGAATCGCCACACTGACTTCCACAAGGGTTGAACTAGTTTACAATCCCACCAACAGTGTAAAAGTGTTCCTATTTCTCCACATCCTCTCCAGCACCTGTTGTTTCCTGACTTTTTAATGATTGCCATTCTAACTGGTGTGAGATGGTATCTCATTGTGGTTTTGATTTGCATTTCTCTGATGGCCAGTGATGGTGAGCATTTTTTCATGTGTTTTTTGGCTGCATAAATGTCTTCTTTTGAGAAGTGTCTGTTCATGTCCTTCGCCCACTTTTTGATGGGGTTGTTTGTTTTTTTCTTGTAAATTTGTTGGAGTTCATTGTAGATTCTGGATATTAGCCCTTTGTCAGATGAGTAGGTTGCGAAAATTTTCTCCCATTTTGTAGGTTGCCTGTTCACTCTGATGGTAGTTTCTTTTGCTGTGCAGAAGCTCCTGAGTTTAATTAGATCCCATTTGTCAATTTTGGCTTTTGTTGCCATTGCTTTTGGTGTTTTAGACATGAAGTCCTTGCCCATGCCTATGTCCTGAATGGTAATGCCTAGGTTTTCTTCTAGGGTTTTTATGGTTTTAGGTCTAACATTTAAGTCTTTAATCCATCTTGAATTGATTTTTGTATAAGGTGTAAGGAAGGGATCCAGTTTCAGCTTTCTACATACGGCTAGCCAGTTTTCCCAGCACCATTTATTAAATAGGGAATCCTTTCCCCATTTCTTGTTTTTGTCAGGTTTGTCAAAGATCAGATACTTGTAGATATGTGGCATTATTTCTGACGGCTCTGTTCTGTTCCATTGATCTATGTCTCTGTTTTGGTACCAGTACCATGCTGTTTTGGTTACTGTAGCCTTGTAGTATAGTTTGAAGTCAGGTAGTGTGATGCCTCCAGCTTTGTTCTTTTGGCTTAGGATTGATTTGGTGATGCGGGCTCTTTTTTGGTTCCATATGAACTTTAAAGTAGTTTTTTCCAATTCTGTGAAAAAAGTCATTGGTAGCTTGATGGGGATGGCATTGAATCTGTAAATTACCTTGGGAAGGATGGCCATTTTCATGATATTGATTCTTCCTACCCATGAGCATGGAATGTTCTTCCATTTGTTTGTATCCTCTTTTATTTCCTTGAGCAGTGGTTTGTAGTTCTCCTTGAAGAGGTCTTTCACATCCCTTGTGAGTTGGATTCCTAGGTATTTTATTCTCTTTGAAGCAATTGTGAATGGGAGTTCACTCATGATTTGGCTCTCTGTCTGTCTGTTATTTATGTATAAGAATGCTTGTGATTTTTGCACATTGATTTTGTATCCTGAGACTTTGCTGAAGTTGCTTATCAGCTTAAGGAGATTTTGGGCTGAGACAATGGGGTTTTCTAGATATACAATCATGTCATCTGCAAACAGGGACAATTTGACTTCCTCTTTTCCTAATTGAATACCCTTGATTTCCTTCTCCTGCCTAATTGCCCTGGCCAGAACTTCCAACACTATGTTGAATAGAAGTGGTGAGAGAGGGCATGCCTGTCTTCTGCCAGTTTTCAAAGGGAATGCTTCCAGTTTTTGCCCATTCAGTATGATATTGGCTGTGGGTTTGTCATAAATAGCTCTTATTATTTTGAGATACGTCCCATCAATTCCTAATTTATTGAGAGTTTTTAGCATGAAGGGTTGTTGAATTTTGTCAAAGGCCTTTTCTGCATCTATTGAGATAATCATGTGGTTTTTGTCTTTGGTTCTGTTTATATGCTGGATTACATTTATTGATTTGCGTATATTGAACCAGCCTTGCATCCCAGGGATGAAGCCCACTTGATCATGGTGGATAAGCTTTTTGATGTGCTGCTGGATTCTGTTTGCCAGTATTTTATTGAGGATTTTTGCATCAATGTTCATCAAGGATATTGGTCTAAAATTCTCTTTTTTTGCTGTGTCTCTGCCAGGCTTTGGTATCAGGATGATGCTGGCCTCATAAAATGAATTAGGGAGGATTCCCTCTTTTGCTATTGATTGGAATAGTTTCAGAAGGAATGGTACCAGCTCATCCTTGTACCTCTGGTAGAATTCGGCTGTGAACCCATCTGGTCCTGGACTTTTTTTGGTTGGTAAGCTATTGATTATTGCCACAATTTCAGCTCCTGTTATTGGTCTATTCAGAGATTCAACTTCTTCCTGGTTTAGTCTTGGGAGGGTGTATGTGTTGAGGAATTTATCCATTTCTTCTAGATTTTCTAGTTTATTTGCATAGAGGTGTTTGTAATATTCTCTGATGGTAGTTTGTATTTCTGTGGGATCGGTGGTGATATCCCCTTTATCATTTTTTATTGCATCTATTTGATTCTTCTCTCTTTTTTTCTTTATTAATCTTGCTAGCGGTCTATCAATTTTGTTGATCCTTTCAAAAAAACCAGCTCCTGGATTCATTTATTTTTTGAAGGGTTTTTTGTGTCTCTATTTCCTTCAGTTCTGCTCTGATTTTAGTTATTTCTTGCCTTCTGCTAGCTTTTGAATGTGTTTGCTCTTGCTTTTCTAGTTCTTTTAATTGTGATGTTAGGGTGTCAATTTTGGATCTTTCCTGCTTTCTCTTGTGGGCATTTAGTGCTATAAATTTCCCTCTACACACTGCTTTGAATGCATCCCAGAGATTCTGGTATGTTGTGTCTTGGTTCTCGTTGGTTTCAAAGAACATCTTTATTTCTGCCTTCATTTCGTTATGTACCCAGTAGTCATTCAGGAGCAGGTTGTTCAGTTTCCATGTAGTTGAGCGGTTTTGAGTGAGATTCTTAATCCTGAGTTCTAGCTTGATTGCACTGTGATCTGAGAGACAGTTTGTTACAATTTCTGTTCTTTTACATTTATTGAGGAGAGCTTTACTTCCAAGTATATGGTCAATTTTGGAATAGGTGTGGTGTGGTGCTGAAAAAAATGTATATTCTGTTGATTTGGGGTGGAGAGTTCTGTAGATGTCTATTAGGTCCGCTTGGTGCAGAGCTGAGTTCAATTCCTGGGTATCCTTGTTGACTTTCTGTCTCGTTGATCTGTCTAATGTTGACAGTGGGTTGTTAAAGTCTCCCATTATTAATGTGTGGGAGTCTAAGTCTCTTTGTAGGTCACTCAGGACTTGCTTTATGAATCTGGGTGCTCCTGTATTGGGTGCATATATATTTAGGATAGTTAGCTCTTCTTGTTGAATTAATCCCTTTACCATTATGTAATGGCCTTCTTTGTCTCTTTTGATCTTTGTTGGTTTAAAGTCTGTTTTATCAGAGACTAGGATTGCAACCCCTGCCTTTTTTTGTTTTCCATTTGCTTGGTAGATCTTCCTCCATCCTTTTATTTTGAGCCTATGTGTGTCTCTGCACGTGAGATGGGTTTCCTGAATACTGCACACTGATGGGTCTTGAGTCTTTATCCAATTTGCCAGTCTGTGTCTTTTAATTGGAGCATTTAGTCCATTTACATTTAAAGTTAATATTGTTATGTGTGAATTTGATCCTGTCATTATGATGTTAGCTGGATATTTTGCTCGTTAGTTAATGCAGTCTCTTCCTAGTCTCAATGGTCTTTACATTTCGGTATGATTTTGCAGTGGCTGGTACCGGTTGTGCCTTTCCATGTTTAGCGCTTCCTTCAGGAGCTCTTTTAGGGCAGGCCTGGTGGTGACAAAATCTCTCAGCATTTGCTTGTCTGTAAAGTATTTTATTTCTCCTTCACTTATGAAGCTTAGTTTGGCTGGATATGAAATTCTGGGTTGAAAATTCTTTTCTTTAAGAATGTTGAATATTGGCCCCCACTCTCTTCTGGCTTGTAGGGTTTCTGCCGAGAGATCCGCTGTTAGTCTGATGGGCTTCCCTTTGATGGTAACCCGACCTTTCTCTCTGGCTGCCCTTAACATTTTTTCCTTCATTTCAACTTTGGTGAATCTGAGAATTATGTGTCTTGGAGTTGCTCTTCTCGAGGAGTATCTTTGTGGCGTTCTCTGTATTTCCTGAATCTGAATGTTGGCCTGCCTTGCTAGATTGGGGAAGTTCTCCTGGATAATATCCTGCAGAGTGTTTTCCAACTTGTTTCCATTCTCCCTGTCACTTTCAGGTACACCAATCAGACGTAGATTTGGTCTTTTCACATAGTCCCACATTTCTTGGAGGCTTTGCTCGTTTCTTTTTATTCTTTTTTCTCTAAACTTCCCTTCTCGCTTCATTTCATTCATTTCATCTTCCAGGGCTGATACCCTTTCTTCCATTTGATCGCACCGGCTCCTGAGGCTTCTGCATTCTTCACGTAGTTCTCGAGCCTTGGTTTTCAGCTCCATCAGCTCCTTTAAGCACTTCTCTGTATTGGTTATTCTAGTTATACATTCTTCTAAATTTTTTTCAAAGTTTTCAACTTCTTTGCCTTTGGTTTGAATATCCTCCCGTAGCTCGGAGTAATTTGATCGTCTGAAGCCTTCTTCTCTCAGCTCGTCAAAGTCATTCTCCGTCCAGCTTTGTTCCGTTACTGGTGAGGAACTGCGTTCCTTTGGAGGAGGAGAGGTACTCTGGTTTTTAGAGTTTCCAGTTTTTCTGCTCTGTTTTTTCCCCATCTTTGTGGTTTTATCTACTTTTGGTCTTTGATGATGGTGATGTACAGATGGGTTTTTTGGTGTGGATGTCCTTTCTGTTAGTTTTCCTTCTAACAGACAGGACCTTCAGCTGCAGGTCTGTTGGAGTACCTGGCCGGCCGTGTGAGGTGTCAGTCTGCCCCTGCTGGGGGGTGCCTCCCAGTTAGGCTGCTCGGGGGTCAGGGGTCAGGGACCCACTTGAGGAGGCAGTCAGCCCGTTCTCAGATCTCCAGCTGCGTGCTGGGAGAACCACTGCTCTCCTCACAGCTGTCAGACAGGGACATTTAAGTCTGCAGAGGTTACTGCTGTCTTTTTGTTTGTCTGTGCCCTGCCCCCAGAGGTGGAGCCTACAGAGGCAGGCAGGCCTCCTTGAGCTGTGGTGGGCTCCACCCAGTTCAAGCTTCCAGGCTGCTTTGTTTACCTAAACGAGCCTGGGCAATGGCGGGCGCCCCTCCCCCAGCCTCGCTGCCGACTTGCTGTTTGATCTCAGACTGCTGTGCTAGCAATCAGCGAGACTCCGTGGGCGTAGGACCCTCTGAGCCAGGTGCGGGCTATACTCTCCTGGGGCACCGTTTCCTAAGCCCGTCGGAAAAGCACAGTATTCGGGTGGGAGTGGCCCGATTTTCCAGGTGCCCTCTGTCACCCCTGGAAGGGGAACTCCCTGACCCCTTGCGCTTCCCGAGTGAGGCAATGCCTCGCCCCTGCTTCGGCTGGCGCACGGTGCGCTCACCCACTGACCTGCGCCCACTGTCTGGCACTCCCTAGTGAGAGGAACACGGTACCTCAGATGGAAATGCAGAAATCACCCGTCTTCTGCGTCGCTCGCGCTGGGAGCTGTAGACCGGAGCTGTTCCTATTCGGCCATCTTGGCTCCTCCCCCTGAGGATGTTTTATAGCTTGGTCTGGGTGGTGATTATATGGGAGAATACATATATAAAAACTCATCAAGTACCTTGATGGACTGAATTTAGGATTAGTGCATTTCACTGTTTTTATATTCTATATATTAACAAAATTTTAATTAATAAATTAAGTAGAGCATTTAAAAGAAGAGAAAAATATCTTTTGAATTCTAAAAAGGCTATGTATATATTTTTATTGTGGAATTGATTTCCAAGAGTGTTGCTATGTGTTCACATTCATATGCATTTACTGAGTGAAAGTATTAAAAAGCATATGTAAATATGGTGAATTAATGTAGCTAGCTGATTTCTGAAACTAACTAGTGTGGTTGTCATTGGATTTCGGGATAATAGAATCACAGCTCAAACAAACTTTTGTTAAATTAGAATATTTCCATATTTTGTTTCAGAGGAGAGCTGAAAATTCCAAGGAAACAAGCTTTTTTCAGCTATTTTGGAAATCAAAACAAAAAACATTAAATGAAAGTCTTCTTAGTCTTCAAACTTTCCCTTTCAATTTGTAGTTTCCTGTCCTCTGTTCTGGTGCCTTGCTACTCATGCTGTAATTCCTCACTGCTTAGGATCTCTCTTTGTGTTTTATTCAGGACACAATCGTGAATCTTATTTGTCTTTATCTTCATATCTCTAATATTTCTCTGCACTCCTCTTTCTTTTCAGGAGTCACAGAATTCTGTAGCTTTCAAACTTTGTATTTTAAGCAGAGGAACTAATTTTTAAAGCAAATTTTGAAAAAGGAAATCTAACAAAATTAAACACTTTGAAGGAACTGTGACAGTTCCTTCAGCACTCTCAGCTTACTCCTTCCTCTTTGCCTTACAACAACTTGACAGTGGGGTAAACTTTGGGGGAAAGACAATCAAACATAATCTAGCCCAATCTTTTCACTTTATAAAGGAGGAAACTGAAGTGTAGAGAAGGCTTCATGGCCAGTAATAGTCAGCAACTTCAGGCTATCATAAAATTAGTTTCAATTGCTAAGTAGTAAAGTTCAAAGATGGAAAAAATACGATTAAAAAAACTCTACATGCAATTTGAATGATTAATATAGTGATTCTGAATCTTCTTTTCAAATTGTGCTCATAGACAAGTAGACATAATTCAAAATTCTCAGTTACAAGTAAATCACTTCTTAAAAACAGTAATGCTATTTTTGACAAAGGTGCCAAGCAAGACAATTCAATGGGAAAATAATAGTCTTTTCAAAAAATGGTGCCAAGACAACTAGGTATCCCCATGCGAAAGAATAAAGTTGGACCCTTCCTCACACCATATAAAAAATTAACCCAACATGAATTAAAGACCTACATGTGAGAGATAAAACTATAAAACTTATGGAAGAAAACATAGGAATACATTTTCATCATCTTGGATAGGCAATAGTTTCTTAGATATGACATCAAAGGCACAAATGAAAAGAGAAAAGATGAATTGGACATCAAAATGTGAAACTTTGTGTCTCAAAGGAAACCATCAAGGAAGTTAAAAGACAACCCATGGAGTGGGAGAAAATATTTGCAAGTCATAATTCTAATAAAAGACTTGAATTCAGCATATATTAAGAACTATTACAACTCAACAATAAAAGACAAATACCCAAATTTTAAAAAAGCAAAGGATTTGAATCAGTATTTCTCCAAATATGATTTACAAATGGACAATAAGCACAAAAAATATATGACATCATTAGACATTAAGGAAATATAAATCAAAATCACAATGAGTAACTACTTCACACATACTACGGAGGCTATAGTAAACAAACAAACCCAGAAACTAAAAAATGTTGGCAAAGGTGGAACATTCATTGGAAATTGGAACCCTCATATATCGCTCACGAGAATATAAAATGGTGCAGCCACTTTAGAAACCAGTATCAGTTTCTCAAAAAGTAAAACACAGCATTACTATATGACACAACAATTTCACTCCTACTAGCTGAGATATGACTCTCTCTGAAATAGGACATAGGACAAAGAAGGCTTTGATAGAAAGAAGGAAAATGAAGAAAGATATATTTTAATATAGTGAAAAGCAATACATACTCAAATTATTTTTATAAAGCATAATGAAGTTAAGTATTTCTCTAGCCATGCCCTTTTTGCTTACTAATTTAATACATGAAATAATGTACATTTGTGTGTGTACATTTGAACATGGAATTTGCATGTATGTGAGGTTCCATTTTTAAAACTATGAATTAGTAAAAATAAATTACCGACTCCTTCAATTCCTTTCTTCCTTTAACTTTCTGAAGTTAATTTTCATTCGTTATTTATATTTTGATCAGCACGGGAGTTCTGACCTGCTCCATTTCCAACCTGGGCCGGTTCACCCTTCCTTAGGAAACCTGTTGGTCTCCTGCTACCAGCAGGTCACCATATTGATGCCGAACTTAATGCAGAAACCCGATTGGCATATCACACTACAGTCCAGAACTTCTGGGCTCAAGTGATCCTCCCATGTCAGCCTCCTGAATAGCTGTGACTTTACACACACGCCACCATGCACAGTTATTTATATTTTGAAAACTTTTCCCTTTGGTTTTTAAACATAGCTATCTGATCTGTAATATCTGTAATATCATATAGGGGCTATTAAATGAGGATAAAGACCTTTAACATAGGAGTGTTGTAAGGAGACATGAACTATATTTATTCTAAATCTGAAAAACTCCAAGTCTTCATATTATAGTTCCTTTAAAATCCCTTATAGTTTTATTTCTCAGCTTAGTATATTTTCTCAGAAGGCATGTTAAAAAAAGGATAATGTTTTAATCCAAAGGAATGAATCTCTAAAAGAATAATGTTAAACACCATTTTATGATATTACAGAAGATATATCTTATTACAATGACAACATCATTTTATGATATTACAGAAGATATATCTTATTACTATGACAACATGTGTTTTTGAGGTAGTGGGATTTTATATCATGTGGGCTATTTCTTATTTGGTCTATGAGTGAGTGTGTTTCCAGTCTTTAACTTTTAAAACTGAGTATGTGTGTAGTTGTGGTTTTCAAAGACCTTTCCATATACATTATTTCACTTACATTCACAGTAACTCCGAGGTAGATTTGTGTTTTATTTTTTGAAATTGAAATGTAAACATACAAGATATTTAAAATATGGATGTATATATGTGTAACTAATAGTTACATGAATCCTATGTAACCAACCAACATTGAGGTAAAAAAAATGAAACACTGATATTTTCCCAGAAGCCACTTGTTTTCCTTCCCAGTTACACCCCCATACTCCCTGTTGGTATTTAGTGTTACCCCACCACCGTTCTGTATTTAATGTTAGTCATTTTCTTTACTTTATAGTTTTACTGCCTATGAATGCATCTCTAAACAATATAGTTCGATTTTGCCTGTTTTTATGCATTATATAAATGGAATCATGCAGAATCTATTTTTTGTGTATGTTCCAATTTTTGCCAAACTATGTCATTATCATGAAGACCTACTTCATTAATTTGATTTTTATTGTGTGAATATCAGAGTTGTTTATCCTTTTTATTTTTACTGGGCATTTGGACTATTTCCAGTTGCTGGTTATTATGAACAATGCTGCTATAAACCTTTTTTTGCATATATTCATTCTTGGTGGCCATGTGTACAAGTTTCTGTAGGCTATATATGCAGGAATGGAATTGTTGAGTCAGACAATATGCCTATCTTCATCTTTTCTAGATAATGTGAAACTCTTTTCAAAAAGTGTTTATTTATAGTGTTACCAACATCCTATTAACATTCTTGTTATTCAGCATCGTTGCTAACAATTGATGTTGTCAGACTTTTAAGTTCTGCCAGTCTGCTGAGTATTAAATGTTATCTTACCATGGTTTAAATTTGCATTCCTAATTACTAGTGATATTAAGTACTTTTTAAATAAGGTATTGGTTAGGTAGATTTCTTCTGTTGTAATGTGCTTGTTCAAGTCTTTTGCCCATTTTTCTATTGGGTCATTGCCTTTTTTTTTTTTTTTTTTTTTTGAGACAGAGTCTCACTCTGTCGCCCAGGATGGAGTGTAGTGGCACGATCTCGGCTCACTGCAACCTCTGCCTCCTGGGTTCAAGCGATTCTCTTGCCTCAGCCTCCTGAGTGGCTGAGATTACAGGCATGTGCCACTATGCCCAGCTAATTTTTGTATTTTTAGTAGAGATGAGGTTTCATCATGTTGCTAGGTTGGTCTCAAACTCCTGATCTTGTGAGCCACCCGCCTTAGCCTCCCAAAGTGCTGGGATTACAGGGTCTTTTTTTAAAAAAAATGATTTGTAGTTTTCTACAAATCTGCATATAAATTCTATACAATTCTGTATACGAACTGTTGTTTACATGTATTGCAGATATCTTCTTCCATTTTGGGTTGTCTTTTCACTTTATGGAATCTTTTGATGAACAGATGTTCTCATTTTTAATATAGTTGAATAGTTATTGATCTTTTCTGTTTTGGTTAATGCTTTTCCTTTGCTGTTAGGAAATTATTTCCTATCTGAGGTCATAAAGATAATCTCCAGTGACTTTCAATTGACCTTGAATACACCTGAAGCTGTTTTGGTATATTGTCCAAAGTAGAGGTGTAGTTTCTTTTTTCCTCTTATGGATGTCCAGCTATCCCAGATAATTTATTAAAATCTCTTTTCTTGACTGCTCTACAGGGTTACCTTTGTCTTATGTCAAATGCCTATATAAACATGGGTTTGTTTGGGGGTTCTTATTATGTTCTCTTGATGTGTTTGTCAATCCTTGCACCCATACAACCCTGTCTTAATTATATTTACTTTATAATAAGTTTTGTTATTTGTAGAATAGGTCCTGCCACCTTATTCTTATTTTTCAAGTGTCTTGATACTTCTTGGCCCTTTGCATTTCCATATAAATTTAGAATTAACTTGTTGAGTTCCACACACGTGAAAAAACCTATTGGGATTTTCAATTTAGTTTACATTTAATCTATTAGTAAAATTTTATGGAAATGATACTTTGATAACATAGAATCTTTCAATATATTAACATATTTTCTCTCTCCAGTTATTTTAGTCTTCTTTAACATCTCCCAATAAAGCTTATAATTTTTCTTATACAACACGAACATTAAGCAAGTTTAACCGTTCAAGACAGTAGTAACAGAGAAGTCAAAAAGTTATTTGCTAAGTGAACAATACAAACAATAGCTTAAGGATTCAGAAGAGGAACAAACATGCTTTAGTGTTTCATAACAGATAACACTAAAAGACATTTGGTCAAATATTAATTAAGTAGTAATATCTTTGTGCCCTCATAGTGTTATACAAGTCTGGAAATTGCCATATTTTCAATTGGTTAATAGGTTAAAAATAAATTAATGTATTGGTTGTTTTATTGACTATCTGCACAGCCACTATTTTAATTTCCTTTTTTCCCCACTATTGATAGATTTTTTTCCCCCTGAAATGGTTAGCTTTAAGCAGATATTTTGGTAACACATATATATATATATATCCTGCATAGTAATTTCCAACTGAAATATGTTATAAGAGTCTTTGAAACATAAATATTTGGTGTGACTTCTGAAATAATGAAATAATGCATGAATTGGCTCTTAGTAGTAAGTTTAGCCATTTCCATTTGGCCTATTCTTTTTAAACATCAAAGGCCTTCTTAAGTGCATAACACATGGGCTCCAGGGGAAAACTGAGTCATGTGCATTGTTTTACATTAAAATATAATTTATTCTGTCATTATCATTGTCAAAATAGAGATTGGCATATTTAAATGAAGCTGGCCTTCTTAATTCCTAACAAAAATAAATCTCTGTTGGTAGTGAGGGATACTGTACACATAGGTCCCAACCTTGTCACTTCTGAGGAACAGTGGTGAAATTGTTTGTTCCTGACAGGAGACAGCCCCATTGCAGAGCCCTGGTTTCATGTTACATTAAGTATTAGTGCTGTTCTTTCAGGAGCTATTATATTGTGACATCAAAGATTTCCTGACAGGGCAGTGTAGGTTAGCACTGAGGTTGTCTACTGAAATTTTAAAGAATGGAATTAAATATATATATGATCAGACTTTTATATAAAAGGTAGAGACAGAATGAGAGTGGTTTAAAGAAAGTTGCAGAAATCATTAGTTTATGGGCTATCGGCTTTATCTCTGCTTGTTTAAGCCAAATTCTATTACCTTTTATTTCTTCCTCAAGTACAAATGGCCATTATGTTAATGCTAGGGTAGTTGATAATTTCCAGAAAGACATTATAAGGAAAAAATAGCCTTTTGTGAAATAAAAATGGTTAGGTTGACCTGTAGAGTATTTGATATAAATGAACATGTGGACAGTAATTGCAATGGCCTGACTTCCTGTTTGCAGATCCACTAATTAGTTAAAAGGATCAAACTACATACTCTATTATAAAGTTTCAGGAGTACAATTTAGATGGCAAGTGAAGAGATGAGAAGTCTTGCAACTGAAAAGACTTAATTTTACATTGTAGTAGTATAAATACAGCTGACTTTAACATTAATCAAATTACAGTGTTGTCTTTTGAAAAGGCTAACTTTTGTTAAGTGTTGAGAAATATTAGTCATTTTTGTCTGTATAGGTTTTCTGTTTAAAAAATAAATTAAGCATTATGGCTTCAAGTATTTCTTAAATATTTTTTTGAAGTGCAATCAGTTGCTGTAACTACATTACTATGACATATTCATGAAAATCTTGGGATTGTAAAATGTCAGTTAATTTTAGAAGCACAATTCAATGTCCGGACATTTAAGACAATATAATTATAATAGTTTTGTTTGAGATTAAGTAAATAAATAATATGTTAAAATGCATATCTTCTCAGTGTTTTAGTTTTCCTTTTGCTACAGTAATAGTAAATACAATTTTTTCTATTATAAGCAAAGTATACCATGATACATTTATTTTAAACAATATAATACTGACACTGTAAGTTCAGAAGTAACTGGAACAAAGAAGAAACGTTTATAGGTACTCGTGCGTTTGATTATGTTTCAAAATAATTTTCATCCAGATCAAAGTAATCCATAATATATTCATGAAAACAGTTATTTAAAAAAACTGAATGTCGGACTGGGAACAGTGGCTCACGCCTGTAGTCCCAGCACTTTGGAAGGCCAAAGTGGGTGGATCACTTGAGGTCAGGAGTTTGAGACCAGCCTGGCCAACATGGCGAAACCCTGTCTCTAGTAAAAATACAAAAAATTAGCCAGACGTGGCAGAGTGCTCCTGTAATCACAGTTACTAGGGAGGCTGAGGCAGGAGAGTTGCTTGAACCCGGGAGGCAGAGATTGCAGTGAGCCGAGATCGCACTACTGCACTCCAGCCTGGGTGACAGAGCAAGACTCTGTCTCAAAAAAACAAACAACCACAATAACAAAACCCCCCAAACAAACAAACAAAAACTGAATGTAGAGGCTGGGTACAGTGTTGCATGCTTGTAGTTTCAACTGGTAAGGAGACTGAGGTGGGAAGATTGCTTGAGCCCAGGAGTTCCAGGTCGTAGTATGCTGTGATCGCACATGTAAATAGCCACTGCACTCCAGCCTGGGCAACATAGTGAGATGCTGTCTCTAAAAAACAGAAATAAACAAACAAACAAAAAACTGAACATAAAGGTCTTTGCTGTGGCATGTATCTGACAGTTATTCATACAGATTAAATTGCATAGGGGGGTAATATTGCTATATCCTTTAAATCATTAAGAATGGTGACTCTAAAATAAAATGCCTATGGAGCTCTGCTGTATTCCTCTTGCCACTTGTTGAAAGTGAGATATTTCAACTTGTAGTTCTGAAGTGGATTCAAATATATAAAAATGCTTTCACCTTTGAAAATTTTTGTTTTGTTTTTATTTTTGGCATGACAAAATGCATTGGCAACAATTCAGTAGAAGCAACAGCCCAAGTATGAAAAATATTCTGATATCTTCTCTGAGGACCCTGAAGTCTTACATTCTAGAAGTGTTCAAGTAGATTAAATACTTTTCCTTTAAAAATGTTATAATTTTAAAGTACAGTATTTGGTAGGAAAAAGGGGAGAATATTAGGATAGATGTTTACTCATTTAAAATTTAAAAGCAATAATCCTGTAAAACTATTTATATTACCAATATTGTTTCAATCCTTTTACTTCTGCCAGCTACAGAAATCCTAATTCAAAATGCTTTATTTTTTATTTTTATTTTTTTTTTACTTCAAACAAGTCGTTTTATTTTATTATTTTTTTCTTCTTCTTCTTCTTCTTATTATTATACTTTAGGCTCTATGGTACATGTGTGCAACGTGCAGGTAAGTTACATATGTATACATGTGCCATGCTGGTGCACTGCACCCACCAACTCGTCATCTAGCATTAGGTATATCTCCCAATGCTATCCCTCCACCCTCCCCCCACCCCACAACAGTCCCTGAAGTGTGATGTTCCCCTTCCTGTGTCCATGTGTTCTCATTGTTCAATTCCCACCTATGAGTGAGAATATGCGGTGTTTGGTTTTTTGTTCTTGCGATAGTTTACTGAGAATGATGATTTCCAGTTTCATCCATGTCCCTACAAAGGACGTGAACTCATCATTTTTTATGGTTGCATAGTATTCCATGGTGTATATGTGCCACATTTTCTTAATCCAGTCTATCATTGTTGGACATTTGGGTTGGTTCCAAGTCTTTGCTATTGTGAATAATGCCGCAATAAACATACGTGTGCATGTGTCTTTATAGCAGCATGATTTATAGTCCTTTGGGTATATACCCAGTAATGGGATGGCTGGGTCGAATGGAATTTCTAGTTCTAGATCCCTGAGGAATCGCCACACTGACTTCCACAAGGGTTGAACTAGTTTACAGTCCCACCAACAGTGTAAAAGTGTTCCTATTTCTCCACATCCTCTCCAGCACCTGTTGTTTCCTGACTTTTTAATGATTGCCATTCTAACTGGTGTGAGATGGTATCTCATTGTGGTTTTGATTTGCATTTCTCTGATGGCCAGGGATGGTGAGCATTTTTTCATGTGTTTTTTGGCTGCATAAATGTCTTCTTTTGAGAAGTGTCTGTTCATGTCCTTCGCCCACTTTTTGATGGGGTTGTTTGTTTTTTTCTTGTAAATTTGTTGGAGTTCATTGTAGATTCTGGATATTAGCCCTTTGTCAGATGAGTAGGTTGCGAAAATTTTCTCCCATTTTGTAGGTTGCCTGTTCACTCTGATGGTAGTTTCCTTTGCTGTGCAGAAGCTCTTTAGTTTAATTAGATCCCATTTGTCAATTTTGGCTTTTGTTGCCATTGCTTTTGGTGTTTTAGACATGAAGTCCTTGCCCATGCCTATGTCCTGAATGGTATTGCCTAGATTTTCTTCTAGGGTTTTTATGGTTTTTGGTCTAACATTTAAGTCTTTAATCCATCTTGAATTGATTTTTGTATAAGGTGTAAGGAAGGGATCCAGTTTCAGCTTTCTACATATGGCTAGCCAGTTTTCCCAGCACCATTTATTAAATAGGGAATCCTTTCCCCATTTCTTGTTTTTCTCAGGTTTGTCAAAGATCAGATAGTTGTAGATATGTGGCATTATTTCTGAGGGCTCTGTTCTGTTCCATTGATCTATATCTCTGTTTTGGTACCAGTACCATGCTGTTTTGGTTACTGTAGCCTTGTAGTATAGTTTGAAGTCAGGTAGCGTGATGCCTCCAGCTTTGTTCTTTTGGCTTAGGATTGACTTGGCGATGCGGGCTCTTTTTTGGTTCCATATGAACTTTAAAGTAGTTTTTTCCAATTCTGTGAAGAAAGTCATTGGTAACTTGATGGGGATGGCATTGAATCTGTAAATTACCTTGGGAAGGATGGCCATTTTCATGATATTGATTCTTCCTACCCATGAGCATGGAATGTTCTTCCATTTGTTTGTATCCTCTTTTATTTCCTTGAGCAGTGGTTTGTAGTTCTCCTTGAAGAGGTCCTTCACATCCCTTGTAAGTTGGATTCCTAGGTATTTTATTCTCTTTGAAGCAATTGTGAATGGGAGTTCACTCATGATTTGGCTCTCTGTTTGTCTGTTATTGATGTATAAGAATGCTTGTGATTTTTGTACATTGATTTTGTATCCTGAGACTTTGCTGAAGTTGCTTATCAGCTTAAGGAGATTTTGGGCTGAGACAATGGGGTTTTCTAGATATACTATCATGTCATCTGCAAACAGGGACAATTTGACTTCCTCTATTCCTAATTGAATACCTTTGATTTCCTTCTCTTGTCTAATTGCCCTGGCCAGAACTTCCAACACTATGTTGAATAGAAGTGGTGAGAGAGGGCATGCCTGTCTTCTGCCAGTTTTCAAAGGGAATGCTTCCAGTTTTTGCCCATTCAGTATGATATTGGCTGTGGGTTTGTCATAAATAGCTCTTATTATTTTGAGATACGTCCCATCAATACCTAATTTATTGAGAGTTTTTAGCATGAAGCGTTGTTGAATTTTGTCAAAGGCCTTTTCTGCATCTATTGAGATAATCATGTGGTTTTTGACTTTGGTTCTGTTTATATGCTGGATTACATTTATTGATTTGCGTATATTGAACCAGCCTTGCATCCCAGGGATGAAGCCCACTTGATCATGGTGGATAAGCTTTTTGATGTGCTGCTGGATTCTGTTTGCCAGTATTTTATTGAGGATTTTTGCATCAATGTTCATCAAGGATATTGGTCTAAAATTCTCTTTTTTTGTTGTGTCTCTGCCAGCCTTTGGTATCAGGATGATGCTGGCCTCATAAAAGGAGTTAGGGAGGATTCCCTCTTTTTCTATTGATTGGAATAGTTTCAGAAGGAATGGTACCAGCTCCTCCTTGTACCTCTGGTAGAATTCGGCTGCGAACCCATCTGGTCCTGGACTTTTTTTGGTTGGGAAGCTATTGATTATTGCCACAATTTCAGCTCCTGTTATTGGTCTATTCAGAGATTCAACTTCTTCCTGGTTTAGTCTTGGGAGGGTGTATGTGTTGAGGAATTTATCCATTTCTTCTAGATTTTCTAGTTTATTTGCATAGAGGTGTTTGTAATATTCTCTGATGGTAGTTTGTATTTCTGTGGGATCGGTGGTGATATCCCCTTTATCATTTTTTATTGCATCTATTTGATTCTTCTCTCTTTTTTTCTTTATTAATCTTGCTAGCGGTCTATCAATTTTGTTGATCCTTTCAAAAAACCAGCTCCTGGATTCATTTATTTTTTGAAGGGTTTTTGGTGTCTCTATTTCCTTCAGTTCTGCTCTGATTTTAGTTATTTCTTGCCTTCTGCTAGCTTTTGAATGTGTTTGCTCTTGCTTTTCTAGTTCTTTTAATTGTGATGTTAGGGTGTCAATTTTGGATCTTTCCTGCTTTCTCTTGTGGGCATTTAGTGCTATCAATTTCCCTCTACACACTGCTTTGAATGCATCCCAGAGATTCTGGTATGTTGTGTCTTGGTTCTCGTTGGTTTCAAAGAACATCTTTATTTCTGCCTTCATTTCGTTGTGTACCCAGTAGTCATTCAGGAGCAGGTTGTTCAGTTTCCACGTAGTTGAGCGGTTTTGAGTGAGATTCTTAATCCTGAGTTCTAGCTTGATTGCACTGTGATCTGAGAGATAGTTTGTTACAATTTCTGTTCTTTTACATTTATTGAGGAGAGCTTTACTTCCAAGTATATGGTCAATTTTGGAATAGGTGTGGTGTGGTGCTGAAAAAAATGTATATTCTGTTGATTTGGGGTGGAGAGTTCTGTAGATGTCTATTAGGTCTGCTTGGTGCAGAGCTGAGTTCAATTCCTGGGTATCCTTGTTGATTTTCTGTTTCGTTGATCTGTCTAATGTTGACAGTGGGTTGTTAAAGTCTCCCATTATTAATGTGTGGGAGTCTAAGTCTCTTTGTAGGTCACTCAGGACTTGCTTTATGAATCTGGGTGCTCCTGTATTGGGTGCATATATATTTAGGATAGTTAGCTCTTCTTGTTGAATTAATCCCTTTACCATTATGTAATGGCCTTCTTTGTCTCTTTTGATCTTTGTTGGTTTAAAGTCTGTTTTATCAGAGACTAGGATTGCAACCCCTGCCTTTTTTTGTTTTCCATTTGCTTGGTAGATCTTCCTCCATCCTTTTATTTTGAGCCTATGTGTGTCTCTGCACGTGAGATGGGTTTCCTGAATACTGCACACTGATGGGTCTTGAGTCTTTATCCAATTTGCCAGTCTGTGTCTTTTAATTGGAGCATTTAGGCCATTTACATTTAAAGTTAATATTGTTATGTGTGAATCTGATCCTGTCATTATGATGTTAGCTGGTTATTTTGCTCGTTAGTTGATGCAGTCTCTTCCTAGTCTCGATGGTCGTTACATTTCAGTGTGATTTTGCAGTGGCTGGTACCGGTTGTGCCTTTCCATGTTTAGCGCTTCCTTCAGGAGCTCTTTTAGGGCAGGCCTGGTGGTGACAAAATCTCTCAGCATTTGTTTGTCTGTAAAGTATTTTATTTCTCCTTCAGTTATCAAGCTTAGTTTGGCAGGATATGAAATTCTGGGTTGAAAATTCTTTTCTTTAAGAATGTTGAATATTGACCTCCACTCTCTTCTGGCTTGTAGGGTTTCTGCCGAGAGATCCGCCGTTAGTCTGATGGGCTTCCCTTTGATGGTAACCCGACCTTTCTCTCTGGCTGCCCTTAACATTTTTTCCTTCATTTCAACTTTGGTGAATCTGACAATTATGTGTCTTGGAGTTGCTCTTCTCGAGGAGTATCTTTGTGGCGTTCTCTGTATTTCCTGAATCTGAATGTTGGCCTGTCTTGCTAGATTGGGGAAGTTCTCCTGGATAATATCCTGCAGAGTGTTTTCCAACTTGTTTCCATTCTCCCCGTCACTTTCAGGTACACCAATCAGACGTAGCTTTGGTCTTTTCACATAGTCCCACATTTCTTGGAGGCTTTGCTCGTTTCTTTTTATTCTTTTTTCTCTAAACTTCCCTTCTCGCTTCATTTCATTCATTTCATCTTCCAGGGCTGATACCCTTTCTTCCATTTGATCGCATCGGCTCCTGAGGCTTCTGCATTCTTCACGTAGTTCTCGAGCCTTGGTTTTCAGCTCCATCAGCTCCTTTAAGCACTTCTCTGTATTGGTTATTCTAGTTATACATTCTTGTAAATTTTTTTCAAAGTTTTCAACTTCTTTGCCTTTGGTTTGAATATCCTCCCGTAGCTCGGAGTAATTTGATCGTCTGAAGCCTTCTTCTCTCAGCTCGTCAAAGTCATTCTCCGTCCAGCTTTGTTCCGTTGCTGGTGAGGAACTGCATTCCTTTGGAGGAGGAGAGGTACTCTGCTTTTTAGAGTTTCCAGTTTTTCTGCTCTGTTTTTTTCCCCATCTTTGTGGTTTTATCTACTTTTGGTCTTTGATGATGGTGATGTACAGATGGGTTTTTGGTGTGGATGTCCTTTCTGTTAGTTTTCCTTCTAACAGACAGGACCCTCAGCTGCAGGTCTGTTGGAGTACCTGGCCGGCCGTGTGAGGTGTCAGTCTGCCCCTGCTGGGGGTGCCTCCCAGTTAGGCTGCTCGGGGGTCAGGGGTCAGGGACCCACTTGAGGAGGCAGTCAGCCCGTTCTCAGATCTCCAGTTGCGTGCTGGGAGAACCACTGCTCTCCTCAAAGCTTTCAGACAGGGACATTTAAGTCTGCAGAGGTTACTGCTGTCTTTTTGTTTGTCTGTGCCCTGCCCCCAGAGGTGGAGCCTACAGAGGCAGGCAGGCCTCCTTGAGCTGTGGTGGGCTCCACCCAGTTCAAGCTTCCGGGCTGCTTTGTTTACCTAAGCAAGCCTGGGCAATGGCGGGCCCCCCTTCGCAGGCCTCGCTGCGGACTTGCTGTTTGATCTCAGACTGCTGTGCTAGCAATCAGCGAGACTCCGTGGGCGTAGGACCCTCTGAGCGAGGTGCGGGCTATACTCTCCTGGGGCACCGTTTCCGAAGCCCGTCGTAAAAACACAGTATTCGGGTGGGAGTGGCCCGACTTTCCAGGTGCTGTCTGTCACCCCTGGAAAGGGAACTCCCTGACCCCTTGCGCTTCCCGAGTGAGGCAATGCCTCGCCCCTGCTTCGGCTGGCGCACGGTGCACTCACCCACTGACCTGCGCCCACTGTCTGGCACTCCCTAGTGAGATGAACACGGTACCTCAGATGGAAATGCAGAAATCACCCGTCTTCTGTGTCGCTGGCCCTGGGAGCTGTAGACCGGAGCTGTTCCTATTCGGCCATCTTGGCTCCTCCCCCTCAAAATGCTTTAAATTGTCAGTCTACAAACAGGGTACATATAGTTTAGTAATTAGCTGGCTAAAAGCAACACAGGTATATTTGAAAGTTTCTAGTATGTATATTTATTAACTGAAGGACTGAGAGACTAAAGAATGTTGATCTTTTTCATATGATGAAGGAAGGTATCAGTATTTTAACTAATTTGAACAGTTTTGAAAACCATTTAAAGTCTGGTTAGCTACAGTGTATACGAAACAATTGATCAATATTGCTCCCAAGAGAGCTAATTATAGATGCAGTCAACCCTTCGCAAGAAGCTGGTAAATGAATGTTAGAGAAAAAGTGTGTGTTTATTTATGTTTGAAAATTTTGTGCATTTCAATAAAAGGCTTCTGGGAAATACATTCCCAGAGAATGTAAGGAGAATTAGTTGGACATTTTAAGGACATAGTTTTCTTTTTAAATACAAGTTTTTTTCCATTGAAAAACCTAAGCAAGTAGACATTGCTACCAAATTTATCTGTATTAAGTTTAAATATGTTAGTGCTTTTCCCAGTCAACAAATATTTATTAGCTGCTGACTATATGTCAGGTCTCATGGGGATAGAAAATAATTACCATGCGTCTCTGAGCTCAATGAATTTAATAGTTGTTAGGACAATACCAGAGAGTATATGATCAATTGCTAGAATATGTGGTAAGAGTGTACCTTCAAGATGAGAAAGAATAAATTCAGTTATAGGAATCAGAGTAGGTTTTAGTAAGTAAACTTTTCCATTGACACTTAGGGCACTATAGGATTTAGATGGGCATTGCTGAAGGGTGAGCATCTCAAAACGAGTGAGTTTTGTTTTTGCTATGTTTGCAAATTTATATCATCTGGGCACTTTTCTTTGGGCTTATATTAACTGGTTAAAATTATTAAGGAAATGCATTTAGAATTTTTCCCCACTAAAAATCCAAAAGCCTAGTTTTCTGCACAGTGTATCTTTTTTTTTTTTTTTTGAAATGGAGTCTTGATCAGTCACCCAGGCTGGAGTGCAGTGGCGCCATCTCAGCTCACTGCAAGCTCCACCTCCTGGGTTCACGCCATTCTCTTGCCTCAGCCTCCCGAGCAGCTGGGACTACAGGCGCCCACCATGACGCCTGGCTAATTTTTTTGTATTTTTAGTAGAGACGAGGTTTCACCATGTTAGCCAGGATGGTCTCGAACTTCTGACCTCAGGTGATCATTTGAATAGTCTCATTTATGCAAGATGGTACATTGCTATATCCAAGAAACAAAATGTATCACTTACATATTTTTCTGATTTTTGGTGGAACTATTCAGTTAAAGCGATGATCTTCTTATAATTTTTGATAATTCTTATATTTAAAATAATTTCTCACACACATACTGCTGTATACATACTGTGTGCTAACTGATTGTACCACTGGAGCATCCAAAATAATTTCTCTTAACACATAATTAGATGGACATTAAACAAGATAATTTTGTGGTTGATATTTAAATTTCTTTGCCTTTTAAATGGGCACCAGTGAATAGAGTGAGCTCTGACTGTTTTGTTGCACTGGCATTTTGTTTTATTTAATTTTGATATGTTCCCTAACTTTCAAAAAATGCTGAGATGCATTTATTTAAAAATTTAAATGATTGAAATTAATTTTAATTTCAGAATTTTTAAAAGAATTTTGCAAAAGCCTTTAAAAATTGCAGTGGGGTTGGCATGCTAAAAAATCAAAGACCTGGGATTGGAATTTATTCGCTTAAAAATTCCAACTCAAGATGCGAAAGATAATTTGATAATGCTCTTCAACCTCTATGATGCTTACATGCTGATCCACCTTGCATTTATTAATTTGTTTTTTCTTTCATTAAGTTAACACATTTATTTAGCATATACATTGTGCTAGACACCAAGGATAGAAGGATGAAAAGTAAAAGGTTACTGCCCTGGATAAAATCACAACTGGGGGATGGGAGAGAGAAGGTTAAGAAGGAATAAAGGTAGAAGTGAAAGATACATTTGGGAGAGTAAGGGTGGACAGTGTAAAAGGCATCAAAATGTTTCCATATTCTATAATGTTATGAATATTTTTATGGAGTAATGAATAAAGGGCTGTTGGAGCACATAAGAGGAAATATTAATTTTGACTGAGTTAAGGGTTCTCAGATATTTTTAAAATGCATATAATGTGAATTTTTTATTGCTTACTTCATTGCCCTAAGGTCAGGTCAATATGTTCTTATTTTCACATTTTTAAAATTATTGAGGTAAAATTTATATTACATTAAATTATTCATTTTAAAATGAACATGTCAGTGGCATTTAGTACATTCACAGTGTTATGCAACCATCACACCTATCTTGTTCCAAAACATTTTCATCACCTGAAATGAAAACTCCATACCTACCAAGCAGTTAATCCTCATTCCTCCCTTCTCCCCAAATCTGCTTTCTGTCTCTATGGATTTATTCTATTCTTCATGTTTTTTATAAATGCAATCATACAATATATAACCTTTTGTGTCTGGCTGTTTTTCACTTAGTGTAATGTTTTCTAAATTTATGTATTAATATTTTATAGCACATCACTACAGATCGAGTATCCCTTATCTGAAATGCTTAGGACCAGAAGTGTTTTGAATTTTGGATTTTTTTTTGATTTTGGAATATTTGCATATACATAATGAGATATCTTGGGGATGGGACCCAAGCCTATACAAGAAATTTACTTATGTCTTGTATATATCTTATACACATAGCCTGAAGGTAATTTTTTACACTATTTTAAATAATTTTGTGCGTGGAACAAAATCTGTGTACATAAACCATCAGAAAGCAAAAGTGTCACTATCTTAGCCACCCATGTGAACAGTCTGTGATTGTTTGGCATCACTGTCATTCCTGACTTTGAATTTATGTGGTATCATTAAGCAATCATTTTCTTATACTTATTCACACATAAGTTCTTAACAGTAAAAAAAAAATATGGCCAGGTGCGGTGGCTCACGCCTGTAATCCCAGTACTATGGGAGGCTGAGGTGGGTGGATCATGAGGTCAGGAGTTCGAGACAAGCCTGACCAATATGCTGAAACCCCGTCTCTACTAAAAATACAAAAAAAAAAAAAAAATCAGCCAGGCGTGGTGGCATGTGCCTGTAATCCCAGCTACTCAGGAGGCTGAGGCAGGAGAATTGCTTGAACCCAGAAGACGGAGGTTTCAGTGAGCAGAGATTGCCACTGCACTCCAGCCTGGGTGACAGAGCGAGACTCCGTCTCAAAAAAAAAAAAGAAAAAGAAAAAGAAAAAAATATGACATACCATTAAAACAGAGAAACAATGTATTTAGGGTAACTAAGCAGCACAGTAGCATCACCATAATACCTGCGTCAGTTGTTAAACAACAATGGCAACCAACCGTGGCAGTCTCCACCTATGTTGTGTTTTGATTGAAAGGTTACTGTACACTGTATTTTATTTTTTTTAGGTGAGAAGAAACAGTTGAAGGACTAGGAAGAGGATCCTCTAGGGATGAGCTGGTTGGCTTTTAAAAATATTTCCTTCACAGTCATCTGCCTCATTAACAATGGTTTTTGTCTTAGAAGTCTCTCTTTGATTTTATAAACCGAGATGATTTCTTACTCTGTTATGAATGAGTGCTGCTCTTGTACTTCAATAAACCCACCACACATTTTCACTCTGCCATCTATAGGTGTTTTTTTTTTTTTCTGTAGAGTTAACATGACTTGTCAGATGAGGTCAGATGTGGAATTTTCTACTTATAGTGCCAAGTTGGCACTCAAGAAGTTTCAGATTTTGGAGCATTTTGGATTTCAGATTTTTGGATTAGGGATGTCCCATCTGCACTTCATTCCTCTTTATTACTGAATAATATTCCATGATATGTACTACAGTTTGGTTATCCATTCATCTATTGATGGACATTTAGGTTGTTTCCACTTTTTGGCTATTGTAAATAGTGCTCCTATGAACATTTGTGTATAAGTTTTGTTTGAACACCTGTTTTCTGTTCTTTTGCATATATACCTAGGAGTGGAATTGGGTCATATGACAGTCCCGTGTTTAATTTTGGAGAAAGTGCCAAACTGTTTTCCACAGTAGCTGCATCATTTTACCTTTCCATGAGCCATGTATGAAGATTCCAATTTCTCTACATTCTTGCAAACACTTATTTTCCATTAAAAAACATTATAGCCGCCCTAGTGGGTATGTCAGATACTATTTTGATGCCTATTTCTTGATGGTAAAGAGCTGGGGATCTATGAAAACCATAGGGCAATAATGCTTTGGCTGAGTTTCTGATAGATGAGATAAAATAGGCTTAGCTGACTCAACCTATTTCTTTTCCCTTAGCAGGAATTATCCTGAGTTTACCAGAGATACCTCTTGGCTGACCAAACTTCAATACTACATGGTACTGTTTATTGCCCAGAATCTCCTGTCACAAGGGCAGGATTCTAACTCCCCCAGGACTTATGAAAGTTAAATATTTCAAAGTTTGGTAGCATTGTTTTTGTGTCTTCACTGGACTTACTTTGAAGATGAGCCTAAAGAGATTTTGCTCACATTTCAGAAGGTTCATGAAGACTTCTGCTGTAGCACTTTAGGTGACCATTAGTGAACTTAGGAGCTAGTGGCCTAAATCAGAGGTTCTCAAACTTTTTATTCCCAGGATCTGTTGCATTCTTAAAAATTATTTGGAACCCCCAAAGCTTTTGTTTATGTGGTCTATTTCTTTTTTTTTTTTTTTTTTTTGAGACGGTGTCTCGCTCTCTTGCCTAGGCTGGAGTGCAGTGGCCTGATCTCGGCTCACTGCAAGCTCCACCTCCTGGGTTCACGCCATTCTCCTGCCTCAGCCTCTCCAGTAGCTGGGACTACAGGCGCCCGCCACCATGCCTGACTAATTTTTTTGTATTTTTTGTAGAGACGGGGTTTCACCACGTTAGCCAGGATGGTCTCGATCTCCTGACCACATGATCTGCTCGCCTTGGCCTCCCAAAGTGCTGGGATTACAGGCGTGAGCCACTGCGCCCGGCCTATGTGGTCTATTTCAATTGGTATTTACTGCATTGGAATTTCTTTCTGTTGACGAGTTTGTTTACTTTAAAATTATTTTTGTCTGTCAAGAAGAGAGTGTGTTATGGGGTTACTGTGGATACTTGTTTGTGGGTTCTTTTAAAAAAAGAATTCATGGGGAGTATTGGTCTGAAGCTTTGTTTTTTTTTTGTATTATATTTGTTTCAGTGTGGTTTTGTTATCAGGATAATACTAGCTTCATAAAACAAATTGGGTGGTGTTTCCTTCTCTTCTGTTTTCTGGAAGAGATTGTGTAGAATTGGTGTTAATCTTTAAACACTTGGTAGACATTTGGGCCTGGGGATTTCTTTTTGGGGGTACTTAAACGTAAGAATTCAATTTTCTTAAGAGTTATAGGGCTATTCAAACTAACTGTCATTTCATATTGAGTGAATTGTAGTAATTTCTGTTTTTTGAGCAAGTGGTCCATTTCATCTAAGTTGTCAAATTTATGTGTGTAGAGTTACTACTAGTATTCACTTACTATCCTTTTTATGTCTGCACGGTCTGTAATGATATCCCCTATTTCATTACTAATATTGGTAATTTGTGTTTTCTCTCATTCTTTGTCAGTCTTGATAGAGGCTTGCCAATATTATTGATCATTTCAAAGAACCAATTTTTTGTTTTGTTAACTTTTCTATTGTTTTCCTGTTTTCAATTTTATTGGTTTCCGCTCTTTATCATTTTCTTCCTTCTGCTTTCTTTGGGTTAATTTTGCTCTCTTGTTTCTCTGGGTTCTTGAGATGGGAGTTTAGATTATTGATTTAAGATTTTTCTTCTTTTCTTATGCATGCATTTAGTGTTATAAATGTCTTTCTCAGCACTGCTTTAGCCATGCCTCAGAAATTTTGATATATTTTCATTTTCACTTCGTTTAGTGTTTCTTTTTTTAAAAAAATTTCTTTTGAAATTTTTTTTTGACTCATGGATTATTTAGAAGTGTGTTGCTTAGTTTCCAAGGATTTGGAGATTGTTCTTTCTTTGTTACTGATTTCTAGTTTAATCCCATTGTGGCCAGAGAACATGCTCTGTATGATTTCAGTTTTTAAAAATTTGTTGAGTTTTGTTTTATGGCCTAGTTTGTTGTCTATCTTGGTATATGTTCTAGGGGCACATAAAAAATGTGTATTCTGTTGTTGAATGGAATATTCTATGAATGTTGATTAGATTCTGTTGATCAGATTGTTTAATTCTTCTGTATCATTTCTGTCTGTCCAGTTCTATCAATCTTTGACTACTGGAATAGTCATTTTACCAGTTTGCATCAAGTGTAAGAACCTTACCTCCCTTTATATCCAATTACTTTCTCTGTTTGTAATGTAATTGTCTTACCTGTTTTCTCTACATACATTTAGAACCACATTAGGCAATGTGCATTAACCATCAAACATAATTTAGAAAATTCAGGAGGAGAAGGAAAGCCTATTGTATTTATTCACACTATTGTATTTATTTTGCCTCTCTTATTCTTTCTTCCTTCCTGATGTTTCAACATTTCTTCTTTTATTTTGTCCTTTCTGTTTAGAGAACTTCCTTTAGTCATTTTTTTTAGAGTGGGTCTGCTGGTGATAAACTCTCTTCATTTTCCTTCATTTGAGAATGTTTTGATTTCCCCTACATCCCTAAGGGATATTTTCATTGGGTATAGGATTTTGGGTTGACTAGTCATCTCTTTCAGCACTTCGAAAATATTGTACCACTTCTTTCTGGCTTCTATGGTTTCTGATGAGAAATCTGCTGTCATTTGAATTATTTTCCCCTTATAGGTAAGGTGTCATTTTTCTCTGGATGCTTTTAAGATTTTTTTGTTTTTAGTTTTCAGAAGTTTAATATGATGGATCTTTGCATGAATTTCTTTGAATTTATCCTGCTTGGGATTTGCTCAACTGTAGGTTTATGTATGTATGTGACTATAATTAGGATGTTTTCAATTATTATTCCTTTGAGTACATTTTCAGTGTCACTCTCTTTCTTCTGTCCTCCAGGACTCTGATGACATGAATATTAGATATTTTGCTATATCATCAAAGTTTCCTGACATTCGGTTCATTTTCTTGAAGTCTGTTTTCTCTCTGTTATTTAGATTGGATATATTCTATTGTTCTGTCTTCTGGTTCACTGATTTGGTGCTTTCCATTCTACAATTGAGCACTTCTATTGAGCTTCTATTTTTGTTTGTTTATTTGTTTTAAATAGTGACAGGGTCTCACTCTTTCATCCAGGCTGGAGTGCAGTTGTATGATCATAGCACACTGCAGCATAAAACTCCCAGGCTTAAGTTATCCTTCTGTCTCAGCCTCTTGAGTAGCTAGAACTAAACGCATGCACCAACCCGAATCAGCTATTTTAAAAAATTTACTATTGAGCTTTTTATTTTAGTTATTGTAGTTTTCAGTTTTTTTTTCATTTGGTTCTTTTTTATGTTTTCTACTTCTTTGCTGAGGCTATTTCCTTTATTTGTTTCAAATGGGTTCATAATTGCTCATTTGTGTATTTTTTATCATGGCTGCTTTAAAATGTTTGTCAGATTATTCTAACATCTTGGTGTTGGCATCTATTGATTATCTTTTTCATTTAATTTGAGATCTTTTGTGGTATGACAGTGATTTTTGCTTGAAATCCATATATTTTTGTTTTTTATTATGACACTCTGGTTCTTTTGTAAACTTGTTTTAGCTAGCTTTCCTTAACACTGGTTCAGTAAGGAAAGGGAGGCTGCTACCTTGTTACTGCTAGATGGATGTGGAAGTTCAGATGGGCCTCTGGGTGGTGGGGCTTCTTGTACTGCTGGATGGAGAGTTCTAGCTCCCCATGTGGTCTTCACTGACATCTTAGCAGAGGTGGCCTCATTACTGTTGGCCAATGATGAAAGTTTTGACTCTCCACTAGGCATTCCTTGATACCATTCTGCGGGGGAAGTGGGAGGGTCACTGGGGCCAGGGGCAGGTGCAGGTATGGGGATGCTACTGGCTGGTAGGGGTAAAAGTCCCAGATGACTACCTGGTTTTCTTTGACATTTCCGGGGGTGGGTATTGGGTACCTCATTAAAGCCATGAGAGAGTGGAATTCTAGGTTCACCACTAGGTTTGAGTGGGTCAGGGTGGAGCCACAGTATTTTTTCTGCAGTGTTTATCTGGAATTAGAAAAGATAGTGTCTAAAAGTTTCCTGTCTTACTAAAAGCTGTCTCTTTCCTGGTCCTTGGGATAGAGAGAGCAAACTTTTTTGGGGGATTTTTTTTCTGTATCTGTTGATGTTTTTAGGTTGCTGGCTTCTTTAGCTCCAAGTCTGGTATACACAACGCAAAAAGAAAACCTAGGAAATTCACCAGTGTCATTCCTTGGTTCTGAGTTTCCTAGCCAGCCTGTCTTCTTTCCACTTTTTAGAGTCCTGTTATGTTTGTCTTATATACAGTGTCCAGGATTTTTAGTTGTATTTTGGAGAAGAAATAGGGAAAAGTACTTCTGCTCCATCTTCCCAGAATTGGAAGTCTTCATATTAGAAATTTTAAAAACACAAGAACATGTTAGACTTGAGAGGAATCACATTATTATATAACCTCTGGAAAACTCCACTGTATACTTGTGAGAATTAGAGTGAAAAAGGCAAATAAGTGGCTGGGCACCGTGTTTCACACCTGTAATCCTTACACTTTGGGAGACCAAGGCGGGTGGATAGTTTGAGGTCAGGAGTTAGAGACCTGTCTGGGCAACATAGCAAGATTCTGTCTCTATGAAAAAAAAAAAATTAGCCAGGTCTGGTGATGTGTACATGTAGTCCTAGCTCCTAGGGAGGCTGAGGTGGAGATTCTTTTGAGCCCAGGAGTTTGAGATTACACTGAGCTATGATCGCGCCACTGCTCTCCAATCTGCGTGACAGAGTGAGACCCCATCTATTAAAAAAAAGTAAATAACATTATTATCCTTATTATGAAAAAATTAGACCCCTGAAAGAGTCTTGGTAACCCCTGGAGGTTTCATGACCATACATTGAAAACTCCTGCCATAAACTATAATCTGTCCAGGGACTTGAAAATATTAATGTTGACAATATCAGTTTTAGAGCAATATTGTTCTAGTCAGGCACTGATCTAACTCAGGGGATATAATCATGTATGAGATAGAGAAAGTCCCTGCCCTCATGACCTTTGAATTCTTTGGGTCAAGTAATTTGGCAACTGAATGAAGTCATGAGTCTTCTGTTTGGCTAAACTAAATACTTACATTCATATCTTAGGAGGTGTCTGGGTTTGTGTGTGTGTATGTTTATTTACAGTAGGTGAAGCAGTATAACTGTGGTCATTCACAGGAGCAGTTCAGGCTACTGAGCCCACTGTGGTGCCCAGAGGCAGTGGTTGATGGAGGGTAGATAGGAATACTTAGTTGTAGTACAGACAGCATGATTCTGTACATGATTTCTCCTCCCTTCTTATCTTATTCCCTTTCTTATTCCTCCCCTTTATTTCTGCCTTTCTTTCTTCCTTCTTTTTCTTTTAATATTTCAATAGTTTTTTGGGAACAGGTGGTTTTGGTTATATGGATAAGTTCTTTAGTAGTGATTTCTGAGATTTTGGTGCACCCATCACCCGAGTAGTGTACCCTGTATCCAATGTGTAGTCCTTTATTCCTCACCCGACTCCCATATTTCCCCCAAGCCCCAAAGACCATTATATCATTGTTATGCCTTTGCATCCTCATAGCTTACCTCACCTTAAAAGTGAGAACATATGATATTTGGTTTTCCATTTCTGAGTTACTTCACTTTTATAAATACAATGGAATACTACTCAGCCAGAAAAAGAAATGAAATAATGGCACTTCTTCCTTCTTTCTTACCTTCCTTCCTTCCAGTTTGAGTTGTAGGTAGATTGTTTCCTCAGATTGCGTTTACAATTCATACTGTCTTTTCATCCTGGCAAAGTTGTAGCCCCACACTTCATTATTCATTTTATTTATGTATACATTTACATATAAACATATATGCACCCCCTACCTATATATGTATATATTTACATATTTATATGTCATACAAGGCACCTGCTACATTTTAGGCACAATGCTAGGCACTAGAATAACACTGTCAATTACATGTGAAGCCTTTTAGTCTTAGAGTAAGAATTAGAATATTTTAGTGTCATGGTTTGTAGAGGTCATTAAGGCATGCACTATAGAGCTTGCAGGTCCCTCACCATTCTAGCTTCCAGTTTTAACTGGGGTTAACAGTTCCTTGTATGCATCCACCATAACACTTAGGAATGCATTGGCTTTGAAAACATTTCCTCCCTTTCTTTCATTCCCAGCATCTAACTCGTAGGAATTGGACTTGACTTGCATTTTCTTGAGCCATTGCTCTTAAGGGCAGTCTGACATTAGGCATCAAAATGTGCTAACTATGGTCGTAGTCTGACACCGTTTTTTTTTCTTGGCCCTCCCCCAAAATGGCAAAATAAAATAACCAAAAATTTCAAACATTTGGTTTAATTAAAATAGGCCTTGTAGAAATGCATTTGAATATTTGAATAGTGCATTAATATGCTAGGAAAATCAGGGGTTCAAAAGTGAATATTGCCATGTTCCTTAGGCTCTAGGAATAGCAACAAATAAATATTGTGCAAATTATGGTTTTGGAAAGACTGGTTCAATACAATTAATAAGGCATGAAAACCAGTAGCAAGAAAATGAGAGGAAGGGGTAAAGTCATTTATTTATTTTAAAGGTAGAAACGTGCATTTGTGTGTTTGGGTTTTGCCATTTTAAGACACCTGTGTCTCACTTGCTACAATCGCAAATTCCAAGGGTGAATAATGGAAATCATTGTATAGGTGTAAATGGTGTATTGACTGCTTTTTTCAGTCTATAACACACCTGTCTTGTTGGCACCAAAGAGCAATGAATGAGGCATTTTATTAAAACCTAGGCTTGTGGTTCCAATCAAAGGTCACTGGTTGGTTCTCACTTTTCAGTTTCAGATTTGTCTATGTTTGATCAGGGGGCAGCAACGAGATTTTTATGGCAAAGACTTTGTACTAGCCTGTATCTGTCTGTTGAAACTTGAAAGTCTTTAGAACTGTGATGCTGACAGCATGTGAACACTGCAAGAAAGTGTGAACTGTGTAATGTCTCAAAGAAACTTTCAAGTACCATCTTCCTTTTGTGTTGTTTGAAAGAGTTTCAGATACCATTATCATACTAGTGAAAAGGTATTTTATTGATTAAAGGAGATTTTTTTTCCTAGCAAATATACATTAAGTCAGTCTTCCTATTACTTTTTCTGTTCACTCCCTCCTTTATACAGCAAGTTCATTAACATGTAGATATGCAGTGATTGAAGTCAGACTGCTTTTTTACAGTGGAGTTGTCTTGATATAATGAGCTCCTCTTTAATGTTCAAAAAATTGTTACTTGCTAAAAAGGGTTGTTTGTGAATTTCATTAAATTTAATCTTTTCTTCAAACAATTTCTGCATTGTTCAGTTTACTACAATTAAAATGCTTTCTGATGCTAAAAAATCACTTTTTACAGATGTGTTGCAAATGTAAGCACTGTGAGAGTGGCTTTGTTTTTTACTTTGAAAGAAAAAGCTGCTATTTAGCTGAGAATTCCTATTTTTTTAAATTGGCCCTCCATATGGAAAATCAGAGGAGAGTACACTTACTGTACTGCTGAACAGGTGATTTTGCTCATAAGGGTTAGGTTTCACAACTAGTTCATTCAATCCTTGGACTAGAGCATTGGTCTAATCATAGTTGAAAAACGAGGGCCTTAACCTTGCCTTCTCAGTTTACTAGAGTACAACTCCTTTGTATTTAGAATGTTGGAAGTCTTGAGAAAGAAGAGATATTAGTGAAATTAAGTTTCTGCTTTGGGTAAAAGTTCTCAAAGGGATGTATGATACACCTGACTAAATTCTTGGTTGCAGAGCAGTGATTGTAGTTCATAGTGAATAGCTTCGTTCTTTGTAAATTACCTTTTCCACTTAGGCCCTGGTCAGCAGGACTTGAATGGTATGAGAGTAATTCTTGGCATCTCTTGAAGACTGGGCACAGAAAGAGGCCGAATGTCTTTCTGGAGAATATTTAGCAGATTGAAGGCTTAAAAATTCCCAGGTGATTTCAAGGAAGTTTTCCAGGTAAATCCCAGGACAGTTGGTTTATGAAGGCAGGGAGTTGGAGAGTTGAGAATAAATTACTTGAATATCTTAAAGTTTTTGCCAGCAATCAGAGTTTATAGAGCTATCCTAGTCCTACTATGACCACTATTCAGGAAAATGTTCTTCCAAGATATCTCTTCCTGCTTTAGTTTCAGAGGCCATTTACATGATGCTAGAACATCTAGTTAAGTTAGAGATATGCTCAAAAGTTCTTGATAGTTGGAAAAGTTGTAGAGAAAAAATATTTTAGATGTTTGGCTAATTTTTCAAATTGTGTTTTGACTTCTTAAGGACAGAGCCAGCATCTGAAACTTAACAGGATTCTTTAGTAAAATTGAGCTAATCATATGATTAAGTAGGCCTTTATAAGCCATTATATTGTAGCTATGTAACAAAAGGGCTTATCAAATGTTTTTATCATCCCAAATATAAGGTGATACTTTGATCTGAAAAAGGAACAATTCTTGTGCTGCCTTACACACAAAATACTTCTATAGACTTGTAGAAGCTAATAATGGTGATAAGAATGTTACTGATATTATCATTTACAATAATAATAAAGAATAACAATGTTGCTAATATTATAATTTACAATTATGAAGTTAACAGTTGCAAGTGAGAAATATGGATATTTGAAATAGATACCTAAGAATATTCTATATAAGCAAAGAAGTAATTACAGAATGGTAAACAAAAGAGTCATGGAATTTTATGTTTAGATTAACTCTCATTGGAGATTGCCAGCACTATGTTAATTAAATCAGAAGAAACTTCACAAACGAAAGGTAAATTGATAAGCTGGGACTATCCGGGGAGGACATTTCAGAGGATGCTGTATAGTCAAGAAGAAAGTTGAATGTGGGAATGAGTTTACTGGGTACATTTAATGTGGAGTACATTTTCAAGAGGGGAGTTTAGGGTGTGAGATAGGGAGAAGAAAGAGCTAGGGACAAATTGGAGAAGAGTAAGCATTTCAGAAATTTGTAAAATGCAATACAGATGCCATATGGAAAAGTTCCTAACCTTACTTTGTCCATCTTTACAATTCATGTGAACATATATACATAAACTTTAATTATACTCAGGAGACTTTTGACATGTTTGATAACATTTTCCAGTATTTAAGTGAAGTTAGGGTGGAGAGATGAAATTTTATGAGAAACTATAGTTGTATTTACTAATTATGATCAAAGTATTTAATAAGACTAAAGGGAAACACCACATTTTGAAAATACCATCAGAAGTCTTGGGCTTCTGAAGCTTGGAAGACATTTAACTGACATTGAAAAAGGAAACCTATGTGTGGCAATGAAGTTATGGTATGTAAGAATAAAGAAAAGGTGGATTATAAAGTCAGAAATTTCTGAAGCTACTTAACTTGATCTCAGAGGTATTATCAGCTAAGGCCTATGAATTGGGCTATAAATCGTTGTTATTGGTCTACAGAATAAAATATGCGTCTTCCGTATTTTATGAATTAACTTTTCATGCTCTTTATTATATGCAAAAGCAATAAAACAAAGTGCAAGAACAATAATGTTTAAATATTAGCAGCAATTTGAATGAAAGTAAATTTATAATTATAAAATGTTATTTGATGAAAGCAAAGCCATACTACATGGCTTGATGCCGGGTATGTCATCAATCTGAAATGTTAAACATTTTAATGAACATAGAAAATGTTAAGGGTATTTTTCTTAAATTAAAAACTAATGTTTTAATGCTCACTTCTGCATGTGATTCTGTGGTTATATTTGAACTATTTCTATAAAGAGGATGCTACAGTTATCTTTTAATTGTATTTGAATATTTGGGCCAAGGGACGAAGTTGAAGCACTTTTATTTTAGTGGGAGGAAGTGTGGAAAATGTGATGTTTTCTGAGATAAAAATGAGTTAGATTAGCATTGCTGGTAGTTTTACGAACATATAATAATTTAGTACAGCTTTAGGCCATATTTCCATTTATTTTATTCAGATTTTACTGAGAGTGTTGTTTGTTTGGGGATGTGGAATATCAGTGCTTTCGATTTGCTTTATTTCTCATTTGTAGGCTATGGCTGTAATGAATTTCTAATAATTATGGCTGAGTAATATCCCCAGCCGTTCTGGCAACTTGAATGTGTTACTGGATAGTCTGTTTCTAGTGATGATTGTTTATTTATTAAAGGACTTTTTTTAGATGCTTGAGATATGAGTTACTCTAGAATATAATTAAGAGCTATGGTATTCTTTTGAGTAAGTCCTCATTTTTAATTAAACAAACTTTTAATTGTTTTCCTTTTATATAAAAATAAAAATATAAAAAACCCAGAAGTGGTATGTCAATTTTTCCAATCAAGATGTCAAGATCAGAATCTTGAGGAGAAATATTTATATGAAAAGAATTATCTGGATATAGACTTAACAAAATATATTATTGGATTATTGGATTATTGGTAAATATGAATTTGTTCATATTTATGTAACTAGTCAAGGGCACATATGGTGGAAGGCACTTCTGCTTATTAATATATTCATTATATCTCTATTTCTTTTGCAGTGATTTAACTTTGGTGAATGGAATTCTCTGATAAAAATGTTTATGTGTCCAAGACTTTATATGTATTCCTTCTAATTGTATTTTTGTATTCAATAGTATAGTAGGGAAATTATAGTTACAAATAATTTATTGTATATTTCAAAATAGCAAGAAGAGAAGATTTGTAATGTTCACAACACAAAGAAAAGATAAATGTTTGAAGTACCCTGATGTGATCATTACACATTGTATACAGGTATCAAAATATCACATGTACCCTCAAAATATACACAATTATTATATATTAATAAAAATTTAAAGACATTATATGTAATAATAATGATAATATATTTTATTTAAGAAGCACTTAAATACCGATAACACCTGAGCAAAAATAATTTTAAGAAAAAAATAATTGTAGTTATGTTGTTAGATGTTCAGCTAATTAGTGGTAATTTAGATTCACTAATTATACACACTGAATGATTTAATAAGTTTTCATAGCATTGTCATGTTTTTTATGTATAAGTTAAAAATTCTTTTTTATTCCGTATTGTTGAATTTTTTAAGTGTCATTGAGGCCACAGATTCTGTTTGTTTGTTTATTTATTTTTGGCTGTGAATTTTGCAAATTGTCCTGCTGGCTAGTATGTGATTGAGATTGAGATGTTTTCCATTTTTAGGTATTTCTATGTGAAACATTTAGAGAAGTAGTCTTGTACATCTTTTAAGTAGTCAATGATCTTATCTTTTGCCAAAATCAAATGACATTCAATACTGATACTATGGAGAGAGGAATCAAAATAGGTACCTAATTATAATTACTTTTTGCCTTGTCATTATATCACTACATGCAAAACAACTGATTTGTAAGAGATGACACAATTGCTGACTTTTGGCAGGTACAAAGGTTTTTTTTCTTTGCTCCTCTCTCTCTTTCCCCTTTCCTGTTTTCATCACATGTAAGATTTATTGGAACAGTTCAGACTGACCTCCTTCTTGAAAGATTTAATTTTAATTCTAATAGTTTATAAGAAATAGCAGAAGGACAAAGGGAACTTAATATGTTTATGACTGCTTCATCTTTTCAGAAATCCTTCACATTTGTGGTATAGTTCAATTGTTAAGAGAGTAAGGAAGGTTTTGGGTAATTTTTGGGAGATCATTACAGAGACTTGGACGAAACACTATATAATTAGCTGCCACAGTTGCTGCTTTTGGAATAAAACCTAATGTGAACAACATGAAGGCAGGGACTATGTCTTTTTAGCTGTTCTTACCCAGTATGCAGTGTTGTACCTGGCACATGGTGGAAATATAGTAGTTATTGTAAGAGTAAAGGAAAATAGGATGGGAGAGAAGAAAGAAAGGGAAAAAACCTAAGTTAATTGGACAAACTGATAAATTCCGGGTCATTCTGTTGTGATTGTTTTGGCTGATGCATTGCCCTCCCAGAGTAATAACAAACAGAAATACGATTTTCTACTGAGCATAAACATGGTATAACTTTGAGAAACCTGTTATCAAAGGGTTTTAAGCGTTTTTGTTATTAGTTCACAGTGACTCAATTCTTTTTCGTCCTGCTCATTTTTGTTGGGTAGTGTTGGGAATAACAAGACTCAAGTTGCATACAGTATTTCAAGGAAAGCTTTCATGGTGACTATTACCATATTTATTGTCTTTTCTTTTGAAACTATAGGTCCCTATGACCAATCCTCTTTTTGAATGGACTGAGTACCCCCTCCTAGTAGGGCCTACCACTTTGTAAACTGCTGTGTTGAGCATCCTAAGACACTTAAAATACTCTGTAACATATATGTGATATTTAAGAATCAAGGTCATTCACTGGTGACAGAAAGTGGTCTATTTTTCATCTTTTTAATAAGGTTGTTGATGAAATGGTGTTGGAATTTAGGACTGGCACAGGACTTGAATAATAAAATTCATAATTCAGTGATGAAACTCATCTATCCTGTCTTTATGCATTTCTTGTCATTTTATTTACTGTTAATTTTATCCTGGTTCTGTTTGGAATTAGGAGCACCAATCTATGTTAGATGGTCCTAGTATCAATGCCTCTTTAGAGGTATGGTCTCCACAGGGAGAGATGGATGCTGGATTTGTAGCCATTTATATACACCAGGTCCAGACAGAATAAAGTGGAAAAAAAAAATGGCCAAAATCAGCAGATGGTGACAAAAGTGATCCCTGGCTGCCCTCATTGTTCATTAGCATAAGACACTTCCACCAGCCCCATGGCAGTTTATAAGTGCTATGGCAACAACCTTGAAGTCACCACTCCTTTCCATGGCAATGACCTGGAAGTTACTGCCCCTTTTCTAGAAAGTTCTAATTAACCTGCCTGTCAATTCACATCAGCCTGCCCCTTAATTTGCATATAATTGAAAGTGGATATACATGAGTATAAATACAGTTGCCAACAGCCCATACTTAGCTGACGTTGGGTGTACAGCCTATGAGTTAGCCTGCTCTGCAAGGAGCAGTACCATTCAAGAAAATGTTGCTATCTAACACCACTAACTTAACCTTAAGTTCTTTCCTAGCCAAAGCCAAGAACCTCCGCTAAGCCCCAGTTTTGGGGCTCACTTGTCCTGCATTACTAGGAGGAAAGTTATAAAAAAAGAAAATGTTTTAGATGATAAATTCTTGGGTTTAAAGTCCATGTTTCAATCCTTTAGTTGACATTAATGATCAATAATTATTTTTATTATGTAATGTAATACTTATATCAAAAATGATTTCCATATTCCCATAATGTTATTTATCAAATAATTTCATATCTATGAGAGATTGTTACTCACTTCTAGATAGGCATTATACAATGCCATTTTAATTTTCCTGGTTCTCCAACTGTGTCAGACTTCTGTAATATTTACCACATCAAACTTACTTATGAGTACCAGCCTAGAGGAAGGCTATAATTGTTTATGGCACAGATAATCTCATTCTAACCTTTTAGATCTTCTTTGATAACTTTTAGGAATGTTATATAAGTCTTTCAGTAAAAAAGAAAAACAAAAAATCCCAAACCTCTATTATGCTGTAAGACCTGAACCTCACTTCTGTAACTCCCAGGATTGGGCAATTTAAAGTACATATTCCTTTATTAAGTGTCATGGGTAGCAATATCTTGTTACTACTGTTTAGAAAAATTGCTTTCATGTGTGGAAGGCTCTAATTGTTGCTGGATGCAATAAATGTTTGGCTTACGTTATTCGTTTTCCCAGACCAATAGACCCTTGAAGTGTGAATAGATTCCAAAAACAAAAACAAAAAGAAAAAAACCTACATTAACCCATGGAGTGAAATATATTTTGATTGCATGCATTATTTGGGAGGGGGGAAATGAGGGTGACCTTTGTAAATTCCATACATCTTACTTTCAGTCTGGAGAATTTGCTTCCCACATTTAAGTTTTTATAGTGGACTTTATTTTTAAAATGTCGGCTATACAGCATGCATTTTCCTTTTTTGATTTTAGCTTGGTGGATTTTTATGATTCAGAGAGTTTTTTTAAAGGAACACTTAACCTCTGTGTTTTACTTTATGATTTGTCAAAAAGTACTAATTTTTTGGGGGGCCACATATGTTAATGTTTAGAATGTTGGAAAAAATTTTAGGCATTACTATAATGATTCTCTGTATACAATATACAATATTTGGGTTTCAATAAAATATGAAAAATTGGGAAAATAGGAGATGTATCTTATAGATGTGTAAGAAAAATGTACATTATAAATTTTGTTAAAAATGGTCAAGAATACCCTTTGAATTGTTAATCTAAGACATGCATAAAACATTTTGTTTGATTAATTTTGTTTTTGAATAAATTTTTCAGGCCGGGCATGGTGGCTCATGCCTGTAATCCCAGCACTTTGGGAGGCTGAGGTGGGCAGATCACCTGAGGTCAGGAGTTCAAGACCAGCCTTGCTAACATGGTGAAACCCATCTCTACTAAAAAAATACAAAAATTAGCCAGGCATGGTGGCACATGCTTATAATCCCAGCTACTCAGGAGGCTGAGGCAGGAGAATTGCTTGAACCCGGGAGGCAGAGGTTGAAGTGAGCCAAGATTGCACCACTGCACTCCAACCTGGGTGACAGAGTGAGACTCTGTCTCAAAAAAATATATATATTTTTTCATATTAAAATTACTTTTGTTTTACTGCCTGAAGTTTAACTCCATATTTATAAATATTATGGCATCTATGCCAAATAGGGGAGTGTCACATGCTGTGAATCTATTTAAAATGTGTGACTTGTAGATTGGATACAATCTGAAAATCTTTGCCTTTTATTTATAGTGTTTAGACTATTTTTATTTAATGTAATTATCTATATGGTTGGGTTTAATTTAGCATCTTTAAAACATTATTTATTTATTTATTTTAATGAGACAAGGTCTCACTCTGTTGCCTGGGCTGAGCACAGTGGCGTGACCACAGCTAACTGCAACTTTAACCTCTTGGGCTGGAGTAATCCTCTCACCTCAGCTCTTGAGTAGCTGGAACTACAGGTGTGTGCCACCATTCCCAGCTAATTTTTTATTTTAAAATTTTTTAAAGATGGGGTCTCACTATGTTGTCCAGGCTGGTCTCAAACTCCTAGGCTCAAGCTATCCTTCTGCTTCAGCCTCACGAGTAGCTGGGACTATAGGTGTGTGCTACCACACCTGGCTAATTTTTTTGTAAAGTTGGGGTCTTACTATGTTGTCTAGGCTGGTCTCAAACTGCTAGACTCAAGCAATCCTCCCACGTAAGTCACCCAAAGTGCTGGAATTACAGGTGTGAGCCACTGCACCTGGCCTTAATTTACCATTTTGTTATATTTTTTCCTATTTATTTCATCTATAGAGTATATTTTAAATTTTATTTCAGCTCCACTGTTGTTTAATTAGCTATACTTTTTATTTATGGTTGCTTTAAAGTTTACAATAAATATCTTTAACTTATCACAGTCTACCTTTAAATAATATTATTTTACTTAGTGTATAGAGTAAGAACCATAGATGCAACAATATACTTCACTTTCTTCCTTACTGCTTTTTGTATTATTATTGCCATATGTCAGAAAACCCACAGTACACTGTTGCAGTTTTTGCTTTAGGCAGTTAATTATCTTTTTAAAAATAAGGTTAATTAAGGTATAATTTAGAGCAATGAAAGTCACTCTTTTTAGTAACACAGTTATAGACATTTTACACGTGTATATAACATGCAACTACCACTACACTTAAGATATAGATTTTTTATTTTTTATTATTATTTTTTATTTTTTATTATACTTTAAGTTCTAGGGTATATGTGCACAACGTGCAGGTTTGTTACATATGTATACATATGCCATGTTGGTGTGCTGCACCCATTAACTCGTCATTTACATTAGGTATATCTCCTAATGCTATCCCTCCCCTTCTCCCCACCCCAAGACAGGCCCTGGTGTGTGATGTTCCCCACCCTGCATGCAAGTGTTCTCGTTGTTCAATTCCCACCTATGAGTTAGAACATGCGGTGATTGGTTTTCTGTCCTTGTGATAGTTTGCTCGGAATGATGGTTTCCAGCTTCATCCATGTCCCTGCAAAGGGCATGAACTCATCCTTTTTTATGGCTGCATAGTATTCCATGGTGTATATGTGCCACATTTTCTTAATCCAGTCCGTCATTGATGGACATTTGAGTTGGTTCCAAGTCTTTGCTATTGTGAACAGTGCCACAATAAACATACGTGTGCATGTGTCTTTATAGTAGCATGATTTATAATCCTTTGGGTATATACCCAGTAATGGGATGGCTGGGTCAAATGGTATTTCTAGTTCTAGAAGGATATAGATTATTTTCATCATCTCCAAAGGCTTTCCATGCCCCTTTGTAGTCAGCCTGTCATTCACACCCCTGACAACCACTGTTCATATTTCTGTCTTTACAAGCTTATGTCTTCCACAATGTCATAGAAGTGGAATCATAAAGTACATACATAGCCTTTTGTGTCTGGCTTCTTTCATTTTGCATAATGAAAGAAGATTTATCCATGTTGTTGTAGGTAACAGTATTTTGTATCATTCTTTTGCTGAGTAGATTCCAATGTATGGATGTGTGACAATTTGTTTTTTCATCACCAGTTGATGGTCTTCTGGGTTCTTTTTAGTTTTTGGTGATCGTGAATAAAGTTGCTGAGTTGCATACAGGTCTTTGTGTGGACATATGTTTTCATTTCTTTTGGGTAAAAACCTAGGTATTGGATTACTCTGTTGGATGATAAATGAGTGTTTTACAAGAAACTGCCAAAGAAGTTTCCACAATGGCTGCACCATTTTGTATTCTCATCAGCATGGGCTCTATTGTGCTGTACCATTACCAGCACTTGGTATTGTCATTTAAAAAATTTTAGTTATATTGGGAGGCTGAGGTGGGCAGATCATCTGAGGTCAGGAGTTTGAGACCAGCCTGACCAACATGGAGAAACCCCGCCTCTACTAAAAATACAAAATTAGCCAGGCGTGGTGGTGCATGCCTGTAATCGCAGCTATTCGGGAGGCTGAGGCAGGAGAATCCCTTGAACCCGGGAGGCAGATGTTGCAGTGAGCCGAGATCATGCCATTGCACTCCAGCCTGGGCAACAAGAGTGAAATGCTGCCTCAAAAAAATTTTTTTTTTAGTTATTCTGGTAGACTTCTATTAGTACCGTATCTCATTAAGTTTTAAATGTGCTTTTCCCTAATGACTAAATGATTTCGGAATTTTTTTCATGTGCCTATTTGTCATCTGTATCTCTTTGGAGCAATGTCTTTTCAAATTTATTATTATTTTTAATTAAATTGAAATAGCTTTTTATATATTCTGGATATAAATCCTTTATGTGATTATTTTATACAAATATTTCTCCTAGGCTGGGTTTGTGATTTCATTTTTTTGGAAATATGTATACGTTATGGAATGGCTAAATCAAATTACCTCACATACAAAATAAATTTACTTCATTTATTTGTGATGAGAACACTTAAAATATACTCTTTTAGCAATTTTCAAGTATACAATATATTGTTATTGACTATAGTCACTATGTTGTACAATAGGTCTCTTGAACTTATTCCTCCTGACTAACTGAAATTTTATATCCTTTGACCAACATCTTCCCATCCTCCTACTCCCTGCCCAGCCCATTCATTTTAAGTGTCTTTCAAAGAGCCAAAATTTTTGATTTTGATACAGTTCAATTTTTAAATTTTTGTCTATTACAGAGTATGCATTTGAGATATCTTTACCTAAGCCAAGGCCAGAAATATTTTCTCATACATTTTCTTCTGGAAATTTTATAGTTTTATGTTCTATATTTAAGTCTATGGCCCATTGTGGCTTCATTTTTATGGAAGGGGCAGGGATCATTTGTTTTGCATATGGAGCTCCAATTATTCACAACTATCTTTTGAAGATATTAAAAATTGAGAATATTTTCTGTTAGAGTTTCCCTTATAGTTACCATTTCTAACACTCTTCATTCTTTTGATAAATCTAGATTGACATTCTGTATTTTTTTTCCATCTAAAGAACTTTCTTTAACATATTTTGCAGTGTAGAGCTGCTGCTGATGAATTCTCTCTAAACATTTATTTGTCGAAAAAGTCTTTGTTTTCACGTTAGAAAGATATTTTTGCCTAAACAGATTCTAAATTGGCAGTTTTCATTTCTCCAGTATTTTAAAGATGTTGTTTTATGGTCTTTGAGCTTGCATATCTTCTAATGAAGAGTCTGCTGTCACTCTCATTTTTGTTCCTTTATATGTATTGTTTAATTTTTCCCTGTGTGGCTGCTTTTAAGATGTTCTTTTTATGATTGTTTTCCATAAATTTGATTATTATGTTCCTTGCATCTTCTTTTCTTTCATAATTATTTTTAAAAACAATTGCTATTGATACATATTTGTATGTATTTTTGGGTACCATGTGATATTTTGTTACATGCATAGAATGTGTAATGATCAAGTTAGGGTATTTAGGATATCCATCATCTCAAGTATTTATCATTTCCCTGTATTGGGAACATTTCAATCCTTTCTTCTATTTTGACATAAACAATACATTGTTGTTAATGATAATCACCCTACTTTGCTATCAAACATTAGAATTTATTCCTTCTATTTGTCTCTATGTTTGTACCCATTAACCAACTTCTCATTCTGCACCCTCCCACTCACACATTCTTCCTAATCTCTGGTCGACATTCTCTCGATTAACCTCTTTTAGCTCTCACGTATGAGTGAGAACATGCAGTATTTGTCTTTCTGTGCCTGGCCTATTTCACTTAACATAATGACCTCAAGTTCTATCCATGTTGCAACAAATGACATGATTTCATTCTTTTTTATGGCTGAATAGTATTCCATTGTGTGCGTGTGTGTGTGTGTACATATACTTTTATATATGTTTGTGTATATATATTTCTTTATCTTTTCTTCCATTGATGGACACCTAGGTTGGTTCCATAGCTTTACTATTGTGAATAGTGCTGCAGTAAACAGGGAGTGCAGAGTGCAGATATCCCTTTGACATGCTGATTTCCTTTCCTTTGGAAAAATAGCCAGTGGCAAGATTGCTGGATGATATGGTTGTTCTATTTTTAGTTTTTTGAGAAGTCTCCATACTGTTTTCCATAGTGGTTGTACTAATTTACATTCCCACTAAGAGTGTATAAGAGTTCTCTTTTCTTTCCATCCTCACCATCATCTGTTATTTTTTGTCTTTTTAGTAATAGCCATTCTAACTGGGGCAAGATGATATCTCATTGTGGTTTTGATTTGCATTTCCTTGATGATTAGTGATATTGAGTATTTTTTAAAATCATATACCTGTTGGCCATTTGTATGTCTTCTTTTGAGTAGTATCTATTCATGTCCTTTGTCCACTTTTGAATGGGATTATTATTTTTTGGTTTAGCAGTTGAATTCCTTGTATATTTTGGATGTTAGTCTCTTGTCAGGTGACTAGTTTGCAAATATTTTCTCCCATTCCACAGGTTATCTCTTCATTCTGTTGATTATTTCCTTTGCTGTTCAGAAGCTTTTTGGTTTAATATAGTCCCATTTGTCTACTTTTGTTTTCGTTGCCTGTGCTTTGGGTCTTAGCTATAAAATTCGTTGCCTAGATCATGTCCTGAAGCACTTCCCCTGTATTTTCTCCTAGCGGTTTTATAGCTTCAGGTCTTATATTAAAGCTTTAATTCATCTTGAGTTGACTTTTATATATGGTGAGAGATAGGGGACTAGTTTTATTCTTCTGCATATGGATATCCAGTTTTTCCAGCACTATTTATTTAAGAGGGTGTCCTTTCCCCAATGCATGTTCTTGGCATCTTTGTCGAAAATTAATGGATTTATGTAAATATGTGGATTTATTTCTGGGTTCTCTGTATTGTTCCATTAGTCTGTGTGTCTGTTGCTATATCAATACTATGCTGTTTTGGTTACTATTGACTTGTAATATATGTTAAATATTTTGAATTCTATTTCTGTGAAAAATGACATTGGTATTTTGATAGGGGTTGCATTGAATCTGCAGGTTGCTTTGGGTAGTATGGTCATTTTAACAATATTAATTCTTCCAATACATGAGCATGGGATGCCTTTCCATTTGTTTATGTTCTTTTCAATTTCTTTCATCAGTATTTTGTAGTTTTTTTGGTAAAGGCTTTTCTCCTCCTTGGTTATTGATTCCGTAGGTATTTTTTGTTGTTGTTGCTTTTGTAAATAGGATTGCCCTCTTGGTTTCTTTCTCAGCTAGTTTATTTTTGGTGCATAGAATTGCTACTGATTTTTGTATGTTGATTTTGTATCCTGCAACTTTATTGAACTTCTTTATTAGAGGTAAGAGTATTTATTTATTTATTTTAATAGACAAAGTCCTGCTGTGTCACCCAAGCTGGAGTGCAATGGCATGATCATGGCTCACTGCAGCCTCAACTGCCTGGGCTCAAGTGATTTTCCCAACTTAGCCTCCTGAGTAGCTGGGACCACAAGCATGCACCATCACACTTGGTTAATATTTTAATTTTTTGTAGAGACAAGATCTCATTATATTGCCCAGGGTAGTCTTGAACTCCTGGGCTTAAGTGATCTGCCTGGCTTGGCCTCCCAAGGAGCTACGATTACAGGTGTGAGCCATCATGCCTGGTCAGTTTGACTTCTTCTTTTCCAATTTGGGTGCCTTTTATTTCTTTCTCTTGACTAATTGTTCTGGCTAGGACTCCCAGTATTATAGTGAATAGGAGTGGTGAAAGTGGGCATCCTTGTCTTATTCCAGTTATTAGAGGAAAGGCTTTCAGCTTTCCCCCATTCAGAATGATGTTATCTGTGGCTTTGCCATATATGGACTTTATTACATTAAGGTATATACTTTCTATACCTAGTTTGTTGAGAGTTTTTATCATGAAGAGGTGTTGAATTTTATCAAATGCCTTTTCTGTGTCTATTGAGATGTGAGTTCTTTTTTTTTTTTTTTTTTTTTTTGGCTTGGACTTTGTTAAAGTTTTTGGATCCATGGGTTTATAGTTTTATTCAAATTTGGAAGGCTTTGGCTGTATTCTTCACTCTCTTTCCTCTCTCTTTTGGAGCTCATATATATGTTAGACTATATGGCCTATTCATTTCTTTTTAATTCTTATTTTCTCTCACTGCTTCAACTTCAATCATTTCTATTGCTATGTCATTGCTTTCTACTGTTAATTCAATCCAGTGTGTTTTTTTATTTTAGATATTATTTTCTTCCTCTCTATGAGTTTTTGAAAAATGATATGGGGTCTTGCTCTGTTGCCTAGGCTGGTGTTGAACTCCTGAGCTCAAGTGATCCTCCTGCTTTGGCCTCCTAAAGGCTGAGATTAAAGATGTGAGCCATAGTGCCTGGCCCTCTCTATAAGTATCCTTTTATATCTTTCATTCCTCATCTTGTTCATGTTTTCCTCTGCATTTTTCAAGATATGGAGTACATTTTAATAGCTGTTTTAACATCGTACCTGCTAATTTAATAATTTCTGGGTCTGTTTTTATTGATTGATTTTTCTCCGTGTCATGGGTCATATTTTTCTGTTTCTTTGCAAGCCTGTACATTAAAAAAAAAGTTTAAAAATTATTGTGGTAATATTCACGTAACATAAACTCACCACTTTAGAAAATTTAAAATGCGTAATTCAGTGATATTTGGTACATTTATAATGTTGTGCAACCACTACCAGTGTCTAGTTCCAAATAATTTCATCACTCCAAAAACAAAACCACTTTTTGGCTGGGTGTGGTGGCTCACCTCTGTAATACCAGCACTTTGGGAGGCTGAGGTGGAAGGATTCCTTGAGTCCAGGAGTTTGAGACCAGCCTAGTCAACATAGTGAGATGCCTTCTCTCTAAAAATTTAAAAAAATTAGCCAGGCATGGTAGCTCATGCCTGTGATCTCAGCTACTTTGGAGGATGAGGTGGGAGGATTGTTGAGCCCAGGAGATTGAGGCTATACTGAGCTGTGATAATGCCACTGTGCTCTAGCCTGGGAAACAGAGCAAGACCCTGTCTCCAGAAAACAAAATGAAACAAGATAAAACCCAAAACTACTTTTTAAGCAGTCACTCTCCATTTCTCCCACCCCCAATCCCAGGGCAATAATAATTTTTCTGTTTCTATGGATTTACCTATTCTAGATATTTCATATAAATGGAATCATGCAATATGTGGCCTTTGTTTTTAGCTTCTTTTGCTTAGCATGTTTTCTAAGTTTATCGATTATTTTAGCATGTTTTAGTACTTTATTTTTATTGACGAATACTATTTCATTGTGTAGCTCTACCTCAATTTGCTTATCTATTCAGCTGTCAACAGACATCCTTCTACCCTTTAGTTATTGTGAATAGTGCTGCCATGAATATTTGTATATATGTTTATGGTTGAACAACTGTTTCTTTAGGAAGATACATAGCAGCATAATTGCTGGGTCACATGGTATTTCCCATTTAACTTTTTGAGGAAGTGCCAAACTATTTTCTACAGCATGTGCACATTTTATATTCCTACCAGCAATGTATTGAGTGTGCTAAT